>NW_006928909.1:2049-4697 GCF_000298275.1 Orycteropus afer afer
GTGTGGTTATTCCCATGATGGGATTAGATGACTGTGTTGAGTGGCCAATCTGTCAAGGAGAGTTTCCCTAGGGGTGTGGCCTGCTTCCAAGACATCCAGGATCATCCTGGGAAGAGAGACATTCTTCTGTGGATCGGGACTCTCATGTGCTGCCTACAACCCTCCGTGAATGAGCAGCCACTGCTCAGCCTGGAGATCTTGGATTCGTCTTTCGTTGGAGTCAACAGCCAGTGTACTGCCTGCCAGCCTTGAATTTCTCGGCCCCCTGTGGTTGCAGAAGCTAAGGCTGCCTCCAGCCCGAGGTTTCCTCCAGGGACTTTGGACTTGCCAGCTTCTAAACATTTGTGAGCCATTTTCCTAAGATAAACTTCTTTCTCTTTCTCTCTCTATATAAGCTTTGCTGGGTTTTGTTTCTCTAGAGAACCCAGTCTAACACAGCATCTGACTGCTAACCAGAAAGTTAGCAGTTCAAACCCACTAGCCTCTCTGTGGAAGTAACACTGGACAATCTACTTCTGTAAAGATTTACCACCTCTGAAACCCAGTAGGGGTCACTATGATTCAAAAGGTGTGTTGATATAAAATAATTTCTTCCTAAGAATAAGCAAATTAGAGAAACTGCCATTAAATCTAATGTCATTAGAGCAAAAATTTTGCTTTAATGCTGCTCTGCACTTTCTCAGTATCATCTTAATAGTTTCCAGATTGCTCTTCCCTATAAATTAATAGCATTTGCTTGCCTTCTTAGTAGATTTTTAATCACATCTAACTCATATTCCAAAGTTAGTTTCAGGTACACTTTTCAGTACTTGTACTAGTATGACCTATTAATAAACATTGGTGGATGTTAGGATAATACAAATATTTAAAAACTGTAACAGTGACATTATCATAACAGAATAGTGGTCATCAAAATCACTCATCAAAAATTTGCTGCACGTGAAAAATTGTGTTTTCCATGATATCGACAAAACTAGAAAGAAAAAAAAACCTAAACTCACTGCCATCAAGTTGACTCAACTCGTAGCGACCCTTCCTTGGGTTTCCAAGGTGGTATCGCTACAGAAGTGGGATTGCTCAATCTTCCTCCAAGGAGTAGCTGGGTGGGTTTGAACCACCAGCCATCTGGTTAGCAGTCAAATGCCTTAGGCACTATGCCATCAATATTTCTCTTCTGTGGAACAGTCATATGACAATCCTATAAACAAGGCTTACAATGCACTCTGTCCTCCAACTATAAAAATATGCAATCTCTGCTGATTTTTAAAATTTAGGGGATTCAAAATTTTTTCACATTTTTTAATCAAGTGAGACTTTATTGCTATTTTAATATCTCATGATTTTAAATTTGTATGATTCAGAATCTCACAACATGTAATTATTGCATTCCACACCTCAACTAGTCCACTTCTGTTACAAAATGACCCCTGATTCCCATCCCTGTATGTTTCTAATTTTGATTCATGTCACTCAGCAATTAGGATTTTGATCACATAAAGTAAATTTGGCAGCTCTGGTAGCATAGTGGCTAAGGCACTTGACTGCTAACCAGAAGGCTGGCGGTTCAAACCCACCAGCCACTCCTCAGAAGGAAGATGGGGCAATCTACTTCCATAGTGATACTGCCTTGGAAACCCAAGAAGGGGTCGCTATGAGTCGGGTCTGTCTCAACGGCACATAACAACAACAACCATTTTTATAGTTGTAATGACATGACAATAAATCAATAAATATTATACAAAAAAAGTTATCTTACATTTATGGATACTTTCTAAGGATAGAGTCTCAGCAGTAGAACTAATAGGCCAAAATAACATGAATGTTTTCTTTGCATGTACTGTCCAATTGCTTTCCAAACATATTTTGCCAAAATATGAAAGTGCTCGTTTCACTAAACCTTTGCCATCATTAGGTATTATCATTCGTTCCTCAAAAATGTGGTAAATTATAAATGGCTTAGTTATTAAAAGAGCAATTTGTTATATCTCCATCACATCTCAACCCTCTGTACTTTGGTTCATATTCACACTGTGCTAGGGGAAAAAAGACTCCAGATTCAAACATATTCCATATCAAAAAACAAACCCACTGCCATTGAGCCAATTCCTGCTCATAGTGACCCTCTAAGGCAAAGTACAACTGCCCCATAGGGTTTCTAAGGCTGTAAATCTTCATGAAGCAGTCTGCCTCATCTTTCTCTTGACGAATGGCCGGTGGGTTTAAACTTCTGACCTTTTGGTTAGCAGCTGAATGCTTTAACTACCATGCCACCAGAGTTCCTTAACATCTTACATAAATACCCTTTTTTTAGGCCTTAAACAGGACAAAGACAAAACAATCATAATCATCCAGATGACAGGAACTGTCAGCAGGAGCTCCAGTGGAGTCCTCCAACTCACAGACATGGTTTTCATACATATGATAGAGAATAAAAGAAATGATCACAAGATCATGATTGGTGGTAGGTCAATCTGTCTCTGTTGCAGGTGGGACAGAAGTAGAGAAAGGACCATGACTGTGATAAGTACACAATTGCAGGTTAAAAAGCTTACAGGTTTCGTTCTGGGACCTCAAGCACCTGGCTATAGTTTACAAAACAATTTTATCTTTGAGGCAAGTTCAGCCAGAGAGAATGCCTCTTATCACTC
>NW_006928909.1:5222-5844 GCF_000298275.1 Orycteropus afer afer
GAGCTTGGTAGAAAAAACAACTTTGCCCTCTAACTAACCCCAGAACATTAAAACTTATCTACCTGAACTATATCACTGGTGCCACACGGACCCATTTCAGAACCCATTTCAGAAGCAAGGGGTCCTTTGGCCACTTCTGTGCTACGCTATAACCCTGGCCTATGAAGGAAGTTTGACATCTCCCTACAAACTATGAATATGTATAACTTGCCTGTATGCCTGAAGCCTAAAAAGTCCTAAAGCCATTTCCCTTTGGAGAGGTAGTTGCTTAGGGGCTGTATAGCCCATGCTGTCTCCATTTTTACTTGCTAAGTAAAAATAAGAAACCTGCTTGAGAAAAATTTTGTGGCCTCCGACTACTCTTAGCAGAGATCGGCAAGAGCCCTTTGAGTCTGACCAGAAATCTCTGATCCTTTTCTTAAGAGTATGAGTCATGCCCATGCAGCCCTGAGTCATAGTCATCAGGACCCCAACTTTTTACTTCAATCAGATAACGTGCAGCTATTTTTAGTAAATTATTAAGGACATGCCCAGGCACATTCCCTAATTTTTGTATAAGCATCATACTAGTTAATCAACTTTCAAGCATGCTCTTCCTAAGAGCAAACTACCCCTCCCTGGC
>NW_006928910.1:0-1965 GCF_000298275.1 Orycteropus afer afer
AAGCAAACTAATCACCAGAAAAAAGAAAGCGAAAAAGAAAAAGAAAAAAAAAATCAGTGGAGGACAGGGCGGGGCACCCAGGCTCCGTCTGAGCACACAGACTGTGATGGAGTTACTGTGGGCCCAGAAGGTGGGTGGGAGTAGGGGATGGACACACCTCCATTCACCAAGCGGGTGTGGGGTATAAGAGTAACAAGAGGAGTGTGGCACCTTTTCAGTCTTGCAGGTCCTGAGTGTCCTTGGGGTTGCTGGAAAGCCCAACCTCTTCTTAAGCCCCTGGAATCTCGGAGAGTGCTGTCTCTTTAAATATCCAAAATAGTCAAGCCACTTGTAACATTCAAAATGATGGCACCCTCCAGACCGGCAGAAGTCCACAGCTCAGCCCACTTTTCTCTTCACCTTCTCCATTTATTCCCCAGCCACCAGAGTAGTCCTCGTGCAGTCCCTGGCTAGCAGCACTGATTTTTAGGTTAATTCTTAGGTCCTACCACCACTCGGGAATCTCCAAGCTGTCTGTGCCGTCAGGATCACTGAGGGTTGTTGCCAGACCGCAGCTCCATCTGTCTCCTTTTTTGGTATTTTCGTGCAAATGTTTCTGCTAGTTGGGGTTTAGTCCACTTCTATATCCTTCCCTTCAAGGCTCAGGGGTCCAGGATTATTTTCTATGTCTGTGTTAATTGGTTTCCCTTTTCTTTGTTGAAGAGGGTCTGTGCAGTCTTTCTGCCTAGTCCACCATCTTACCAGAACTCCAACATCTGATTTCTTGACTGCTCCTTCCATGCGTGTTGATTATGGATCCAACTAATATGGAGTCTTTGACAACTTCAGTCTTTTCTCCGTTTACCATAATGCTGCTTATTGGTCCTGTTGTGAGGATTTTCGTTTTCTTTAAATTGAGGCATAATCCATATTGTAGACTCTAATCTTTAATCTTCATCAGTAAAGGCTTCAAGTCATCTTCACTTTCAGCAAGGAAGGTTGTGTCAGCTGCATATCACAGGTTGTTAATAAGGCTTCCTCCAATCCTGATGCCACATTCTTCTTCATATAGCCCAGCTTCTCGGATTATTTGCTCAGTATACAGATTGAATAAGTAAGGTGAAAGGATATAACCCTGACACACACCCTGCCTGAATTTAAATCATGCAGTATCCCCTTGTTCTGTTGGAACATGTTCCTCGTGAGCAAAATTAAGTGTTCTGGAATTCCCATTCTTCACAATGTTATCCATAATTTGTTATGATCCACACAGTCAAATACTTTTGCATAGTCAGTAAAACACAAATAAATATCTTTCTGATATTCTTTGCTTTCAGCCCTCATTCTATGTCTGCTTCTGAATCCAGCTTGCATTTCTGGAAGTTCCCTGTCAATATACTGCTGCAACCATTTTTGAATTGTCTTCAGCAAAATTTTACTTGAGTGTGATATTAATGATAGTGTTTGATAATTTCCACATTTTGTGGGATCACTTTTCTTTGAGGTGGGTATACATATGGATCTCTTCCAGTCATTTGGCCAGGTAGCTGTTTTCCAAATTTCTTGGCATAGACGAGTAAATGCCTCCAGCACCGAATCCGTTCATTGAAACATCTCAATATGTATTCCATCAATTCCTGGAACCTTGTTTTTCACCAGTTCCTTTGGTGCATCTTTGACTACTTCCTTCAATAGCATTGGTTCCTGATCATATGTCATCTCCTGAAATAGATGAACATCAATCAGTTCTTTTTTGTACAGTAACTCTATGTATTTATTCCATCTTCTTTTGATGCTTCCTGCATCATCTGATAATTTGCCCATAGGATCTTTCAATATTGCAACTCGAGGACTGATTTTTTCTTCAGTTCTTTTAGCTTGAGAAATGCTGAGCATGTTCTTCCCTTTTGGTTTTCTAACCCCAGGTCTTTACACGTTTCATTATAATAATTGACTTTGTCTTCTCAAGCTGTTCTTTGAAATCTT
>NW_006928910.1:2315-3040 GCF_000298275.1 Orycteropus afer afer
CCTGGTCCCCCTCTTTTTTTGTGATTTTGAGTTTTGTTCCACATTATTCTTCCATCCAGGATCTCCTACACAGTGGTTGACAGTGGTAGCTTGGCACCATATAGTTCTGGTCTCATAGTCATATAGGCTGAGAATTTCATTGTGTACCAGTTCTTTGGACTATCTGTTTCCATGTGTCTTTGGTTTTCTTCATTCTTCTTTGCTCTGGATGAAGAGAGATCCATCATTGCATCTAGATGGCCACTTGTAAGCTTTTGAAATCCCAGTTGCTACTCGCCAAAGTAGGATGTAGAACAGTGTTTTTGTGTAGTATGTTATGGCAATTGAGCTTGATATACCCTGCAACCATGGTCATGAGCCCACAGGGCCCTCTGAGTAGCTGGCTTTGGCCAAGAAGCGACTACAACCTTGTCCCTTGTCAGCGCTACTGTATACCTGGAAATTCTTACAGAACATACCAATACACTTGTGGAAACATTATCTGCCAACCCTATATGTGGTCATGGGCACACTCCCCCCTGCATAGACATACCTAATCTTTCAACCTGTCCACCCATCTCTCCACCCGTAGCTCAATCTTTGCCATCATTGACAACGCTGTGTTGTATGTGCAAAAGGGCTGATCTTTGTTGTGTGTAGCTCCCTTGCAACTCTCTGTGTCTTCCTCTTCCTCAGTGCCACTGTGTTGATCACTTATATTTGGTACATTGACCTTCCCTTCACCC
>NW_006928910.1:5310-6598 GCF_000298275.1 Orycteropus afer afer
TGGTAGCATAGTGCCTAAGGCACTTGACTGCTAACCAGAAGGCTGGCAGTTCAAACCCACCAGCCACTCCTCGGAAGGAAGGTTGGGCAATCTACTTCCTTAGTGATACCACCTCGGAAACTCAAGGAGGGGTTGCTATAGTTGGGTCCGACTCAATGGCAAACAACAACAACAACATGCTGAGGAATGTCTCTTTTATTCCTATTTTGCTGAGGGTTTTGATCAGGAATGGGTGTTGGACTTTATCAAATGCCTTTTCTGCATCGATTGATATGATCATGTGGTTCTTTTCTTTTGTTTTATTTTTGTGATGGATGACGTACCTAAAATGTGCAAACAGGAGTGGAGTATGTCCTTGACCTGAGACACCGGCAGAGAGACCCTGGCATGCGGCATGAGAGACGGCAGCAGCAAAGCCAAGAGATTGGCAGAGAGATACTGGCAGAGAGACCAGCATGAGAGACCAGCATGACAGATGGCAGTAGCAGAGCCAGGGGACCAGCATGAAATGGAGTAGCAGGTTGGCCACCCCACAGAGCAAGAAAGCTAAGTATCCTTTGGGCAGGAAGATTTCCAGTGGAGTGGGTTGCCTTCAAGCATTAATTGGCAGAAGCAGAGAGACCAAGGAAACGGGAAACAGAACTGCCTCAGCCTCAAGGGTAGGACCATGGCCTTTGGGGGTGGAGCCACCATAGCCCCCTAGGTTTCAAAGAGCCAGACCTTCACCGACTTGGTTCTGGAGTGTAGGGCTGCTCGATCATGTGAGTTAGTGGGATGGAGTCATAGCTGCTGCCCAAGAGTGAGGGGGTAGGGCTGCCATGCCCAAGAGGGAGAGGAACAAGGCCCGTAAAGCCAAGGGGGTGAGGTTGCCACTCAGGACAAGGGGACTGGAGTCATCCAGTGAAGAGATCTGTACAGATAGCACCCATTGAAGATCTGTACAGGGGCCAAGTTGATAAGGGGTAGAATTGTGGTGGGTATGTTTGTGTGTCAGCTTGGCTAGGCCTGGTTGAGTGGCTGGGCAGCTGAATGTAGTAATTCCCATGGTGAGATTAGTAATTAACTCCATGGTGGAATCTGTTGGAACAGCTGAGTAGCTGCTTTGGGTATTTGGTCTGCTTCCCATATATAGGAAACAGCTTTGGGAATGGTCTCTAGCTTATGGCATGCTTGAACCCTTCATGTAGCCATGTCATTGTTCAGCAGCCTGCCGTGCTCTGCCAACCTTGGGACTTTCAATGGACTTGAATTGGTGGCCTGCTATGTGGTTTGGTAACATCGGGACTGT
>NW_006928911.1:0-1780 GCF_000298275.1 Orycteropus afer afer
GCAATCCTTCTGCCTAGTCCACCATCTTGCCAGAACTCAGAAAAAAGATTTTTAAAAAATGAAACAAGCCCAAGATTCATGTGGGATGCCATTAAAAGGAATGACTTATGTGGAATCAGCATTCCAGAACAGGAAGATACAAATAAAACCACAGAGAATTTTGTCAAAGTTTTGTTGGAAGAGAACTTCCCCACATATTTGAAAGATGAGAAGATATCTGCAAAAAGGGCAAGGAGGCCACATGTTCTGACCTCCTAGAACCCCACAAGAGGAAGGAAGAATCACCATCAATAGCCCAAGGGCTATTCCTGCGAGGCTAGATATGCTGTCTCCCTCCAGCCCTTTCTCCAACCGTACCTCCCAAAGTCCCCACCACCTCTATCTTGGGTTCAATAATTCGCTGCAGTGGTCACGCAGAACTCACAGATTATGGGGTTTATTAGGGAAGCACCAGGCTACAATTCAAGTTCAGGAAAAAATGCTCAGTCTCTCCCAGCCCACCGTCTCTCAGCCAAGTCCCTCACGGTCTCTCCCCCAGCAGTGCATGTCCCTCGGTGTCTTACTCAGCAATGCGTATCTCATGCGTTCCTTTCCCAGCAGCACATGTCTCTTTCAGGAATGCGTGTCTCTTTCAGGAATGCTTCTTCCTCAACCAGCAGTCAGAGAGAGTTCTGCCTCTAGGAGGCCTCTTTTTGAGCTTGGCAGAGTGGCCAAACTAGACAATCATAACATCAGAACTCTAAGCACCTGAGAGAGAACCTCCCATAACATTGCTTTGTGCCATGCCCAACAGAAATAACCCAGATAGATAACATTTACAATCAGGAGCTCTTCAGTTGCTCATTCCACCACTGAGTTTACAATGACTTATGGGTAGAAAAGCCATCCTAAGTAATTTACTACACTGCAATATCCATTCAAGAAATTCAGTGAACCCCAACCACAATAAACCCTTTTAATCAAAAAGACATAATCATAATCAAACTCATAAAACCAAAACACAAAGAATCCTGAAAGCAGCATGGGAAAAAACAAAAAGTTACCAAAAAAGGGCCACCAATAATACTAATTTCTGATTTCTTGGCAGAAACTATGGGGTGATATGTATAAAACCTGAATGAAAAAATATTGCCAGCCAAGAATTATGTACTCAGCACATTGTACCTCAAATATGAGGGTGAAATTAGGACATTTCCAGATAAATAGAAATTAAAGGAACTCATTAAAACCAAACAAAGTTGACAAGACATGCTAAAGGGAGTCTTTTAGGCAGAGAATGAACAAAAGTAGACAACAACTGATGATTAACACACAGACAACATAACCCAGAAACCAACCCAATTATAGAAGTCTTCGAAGTAAAATAAGTTTACAAGACTGTAAACAGGGAACCAAAGCAATCGAATGGTAAATAAGGACAACTATAAACCAAAAAGGGAGAATGCTGTAGGTACGGAATTTACAAATGGAGAGGAAGTGAAGAAAGTTTTGAGATAGAAAGTTCCAGCCTTGAGAAGAAAATAATAAATCACAGGGTAACCTTAAAGAAAAATAACAAACTTTTGCATTAAAATAAAAAGGAGAAGAGGAACAAATATTTAGTAATACTAAAACAACAGCCACCAGCCATTCCTTGGAAGGAAGGTTGGGCAATCCTACTTCCGTAGTGATACTGCCTCGCAAACCCAAGGAGGGGTCGCTATGAGTCGGGGCCGACTCGACGGCAAATAACAACAACAACAACACACCAAAGTAGGATGTGGAATAATGTTTTTGTGTA
>NW_006928911.1:2105-5586 GCF_000298275.1 Orycteropus afer afer
TGTTGATCACTCACATTTGGTACATTGCCCTTCTCTTCACCCAAATCAATACTTGTCTCTACCTATCTAACAGTGTTTCCTCCCCTTCCTTCCCCTCCCACCCCTAGCAACCAACAAAGAAAATTTCCTTCCATGTGTGTGGTGGTTCAGTTTGTGTGTCAACTTGGCTGGGCCTGGTTGAGTGGCTGGGCAGCTGGATATAGTGATTCCCCATGATGAGACTGGCATTCGACTCCATGGTGGAATCTACTGGAAGCAGCTGAGTAGCTGCCTTAGGGAATGTGGTCTGCTTCCTGTATTTAGCAGAAGCCTTGGGAATAGTCTCTAGTGTATGGCACACTTAGACCCTGCATGTAGCCGTGTCACTGTTCAACAGGCTGCCATGCTCTGCCGACCTTGGGACTTACAATTAACTTGAATTAATGGGCTGCCATGTGGTTTGGTAACATTGGGACTGTGCCTTTTTACTAGTCAACCTTGGGCTTGTCAGCCTCAGCAGCCAGCAGCTGTCTGAGTGAAGAAAAGCCTCTAGCTCCATGGGCTGGGAGCAGGAGGCAGAGCTGGACCCCAAGGTTGAGGGGCTTTCACCCAGCCCCGAGAGCCTGGCATTTTGAACTTGGACTTCTAGCCTCCCAAACTGTAAGAGAATAAACTCCTCTTTGTTAAGGCTGTCCCATTTGTTGTATATTCTTGTTAGAGTGGCACTAGGTAACCAGAACAATATGTAAACCTTTCCTTGACTTTTCACAATAACAGACTGATACAATATTTATCTTTCTGTGATTGACTTATGTCACTCAGAATAAGTTTATCTATATTACATGGTGTTTTGGAGATTCTACATTATTCTTTAGGGTTGCATAGTATTCCATTGTGTGTATGTACCATAGTTTGGTTATCCATTCTTCTTTTGATGGGTGCCTAGGTTGTTTTCATCTTTTTGTTTGTAAATAGTGTTGTGATGAACATAGGTGTGCATATATTTGTTCTTGTTCTGGTTCTCACTTCTTTAGGCTATATACCTAGTAATGGAATGGCTGGGTCAAATGGTAATTCTAATTTCAACTTTTTAAGGAATCACCATACTGCTTTGCACAGTAGTTGTATCATTTTACAGTCCCATCAGCAGTGTATGAGAGTTCCAATCTCTCCTCATCCTGCCCAGCATTTGTTATATTCTGTCTTATTGAACTTCACTACTGGTGCTGGACAAGATGGCACCTCATTGTTGTTTTGGTTTGCATCTCTCAAATAATACCATTGGTTCTTGATCATATGCCACCTCCTGAAATGGATGAACATTGACCAGTTCTTTTTGGTACAGTGACTCTGCATTTGATCTTTTGATATTCCTGCATCATTCAGTATTTTACCCACGTTGTTGTTGTTGTTGTTATGTGCCATCAAGTTGGACCCAACTCATAACAACTCCTCCTTCAGCTTCCAAGGTGATATCACTATGAAAGTAGATTGCATAGAATCTTTCAATATTGCAACTGAAGCCTTGCTTTTTTTCTTCAGTTATTTCAGCTTGAGAAATGTCAAATATGTTCTTCCCTTTTTGTTTTCTAAGTTCAGGTCTTTGCACATTTCATTACAATAATTGACTTTGTCTTCTTGGGCTGCTCTTTGAAATCTTCTCTTTTAGCTCTTTCAGTTCTTTTATCTTGTCATTTCTTCCGTTTGCTTTATCTACTCTCCATTCAAGGGCAAGTTTCAGAGTCTCTTCTGACATCCATTTTGGTCTTTTCTTCCTTCCTTGTCTTTTTAATAACTTTTGCTTTCTTCATGGATGATATCCTTGATGTTATCCCATAATTCCTCTGGTTTTCAGTCATTGGTGTTCAATGCATCGAATCTATTCTTTAGATGGACTCTAAATTCAGGAGGGATATAATCAAGGTCATATTTTGGTTCTTGTGGACTTTTAATTGTCTTCAGCTTCAATTTGAACTTGCTTATGAGCAGTTGATGGTCTGTTCCACAGTCAGCTCCTGCCATGTTTTGGCTGAAGATATTGAGCTTTTTCGTTGCTTCTTTCCACAGATGTATCAGTCTGATTCCTGTGTTCTCCATCTGGCAAAGTCCACGTGTATGGCTGTATTTATGTGGTTTAAAAAATATATTTGCAATGAATAAATAGTTGGTCTTGCAAAATTCTATCATGCAATATCCAGTGTTATTTCTATCACCAAGGGTATATTTTCCCACTATTGGTGATTCTTTATTTCCAACTTTTACATTCCAATGACCAGTGATAATCAGCACATCTTAATTGCATGTTTGGTCAATTTCAGACTACAGAAATTGGTAATAATCTTCAATTTCCTTATCTTTGACTTTGGTGGTTGGTATGTAAATTTGAACAATAATAATATTAACTGGTCTTCCTGTAGTAATATGGATATTATCCTATCACTGACAGCATTGTACTTCAGGGTAGATCTTGAAACATTCTTTGTGATGATGAATGCCACGCCATTCCTCTTCAATTTGTCATTCCCACTATAGTAGATCATATGGTTGTCTGATTCAAAATGGCCTTAACCAGTCCATTGCTGCTTACTAATGCCTAGGATATCAATCTTTATGTGTTCCATTTCATATTTGACAACTTCCAGCTTTTCTATATTCATACTTCATACATGTCATGTTCTGATTATTAATGGATGTTTGCAGCTATTTCTTCTCATTTTGAGTCACGTCACTTTTCTCCATCTGTCTCATTAAGGTCAGCTCTACTCTGAGGAGGCAGCTCTTCCCCAGTCATATTTTGAGTGCCTTCCGACCTGAGGGGCTCATCTTCTGGCATTGTAGCAGACAACTTTCCAGGCCTATTCAGAAATATTCCAGTAATATATCAGACACTGTTTCACTGCTATTCTTAATAAGGGTTTCACTGGCCAAATCTTTGAGAAATGGATGGTTCCTTATTTCTTCTGAGTCTGTCTTAGTCTGGAAGCTCTGCTGAAATCTGTCCACCATGGGTGATTGTGGTAGTTTTGTTTGTGTGTCAACTTGGCTAGGGCTGGTTGAGTGGCTGCGCAGCTGGTGGTAGTTATTCCCCATGATGAAACTTGCAATCAACTCCATAGTGGGATGTAACACAAGCAGCTGAGTAGCTGCTTTGGGTATGTGGTCTGCTTCCTGTATATAAGAAACAGCTTTGGGAATGGTCTCTACTTTATGGCACGCTTGAACCTTTCATATAGCCGAGTCATTGTTCAGCAGCCTGCTATGCTCTGCCAACCTTGGGACTTTCAATGGACTTGAATTAATGGCCTGCTGTGTGGTTTGATAACATTGGGACTGTGCCATTTTATTTGTCAACCTTGGGCTTGTTAGCCTCAGCAGCCAGTAGCTGCCTGAGTGAAGAGATGCTTCTAGCTTCAGTGGGCTGGGAACAAGAGGCAGAGCTAAAGCCCAAACGGTTGAGGGGCTTTCATACAGGCCCTAGAGCCTGGCACTTGGAACTCCGACT
>NW_006928912.1:0-782 GCF_000298275.1 Orycteropus afer afer
GGTGTACCAGTTGCTCGGACTAATTGTTTCCATGAATCTTTGGTTTTCTTTATTCTTCTTTGCTCTGGATGAGGAGAGACACATCGCTGCATCTAGATGGCCGCTTGCAAGCTTTTAAGATCTCAATCGCTCCTTGCCAAAATGGATGTGGAACAATGTTTTGGGTAGTATGTTATGCCAGTTGAGCTTGATGTCCCCTGCGACTATGGTCTCGAGCCCACAGGCCCAAATACTCACTCCCTCTGGGTAGCTGGCCATGCCCAAGAAGCAAATCACAATAAAAAATAAATAAAATGTGACCTTTGAGAAAATGTAAGAGAGAGGTTGATGCCTCAGAATATTCCTTGCAGGTACTTTATTATTTATGGATGATGACACTGGTTGGAAGGATTGCCTGGAGTTTATGCTGGAAATCTGGATGTTTTTCATTGGGGAAGTTGGGCAAGATAGTTGTCCAGTAGTTGTTTTAGCTTTCTTTTTTTTTTTTAATTTTTTTTTATTGTGATTTGGGTGAAGATTTACAGAGCAAACTAACTTTCCATATAGCAGTTTACATATACTTTGTCTCATGACATTGACCACAGTTCACCACAGTGAAACAGCTCCCTCCCACTTCCTCCCCATAGTTACCTCTTCCCAGTGTCCATCCCTCCATGGACTCCTGCCCCCTAAGCTGTCTCCCTGTGCATAGGGAGCCCTTCTTTCTCAATGATTGTTCTCTCCAAGGAGTGTATCTACCTCAGGTAAATGTTCAACTCATATGCCTGTCTTCTGTTTGGCTG
>NW_006928912.1:1377-1846 GCF_000298275.1 Orycteropus afer afer
CCTCGGAAGGAAGGTTGGGCAATCTTACTTCCGTAGTGATACTGCCTCGGAAACCCAAGGAGGGGTCGCTATGAGTCGGGGCCGACTCGACGGCAGATAACAACAACAACAACAAGCCTTCACTGACAACACAGTACTGTATGTGTAAAAGGGTTCATATTTGTTGTCTGTACCTCCCATGTACTTTTCTATGTCTTTCTCATCCTCAATGCTGCCATATTGGTCACTCACATGTGGTACATTGCCCTTCTCTTCATCCAAATCAATACTTATCTCTATCTAACTAACAGCCTCCCACCCCTGGTAACCAAAAAAGAAAATGTCCTATAGATAAACCTTTCCTTAACTTTTACAACAATGGACTAACACAATATTTGTCCTTTTGTGATTGATTTATTTCCCTCAGCATAATGTCCTCCAAGTTCATCCACGTTATGTGGTGTTTTGCAGATTCTACATTATTCTTTAG
>NW_006928912.1:3991-5182 GCF_000298275.1 Orycteropus afer afer
AAAAAAGTTAATATCCAAAGTAAATAAGCCTACAAGATTGTAAACAGGGAACCAGAGACATCAATTGACAAATGAAGACAACTACAAATCAGAAAGAGGGAAAAAACTCTAGTTACAGAACTTCTAAATGGTAGGGAAATTAAGACAACTATAAGATAGAACTATTCTTCTAAACTTGGGAAGAAAACTATAAATCACAGGATAACCTCAAAGAAAAATGATAAACCTTCATGTCAGAATGAAAAAGAGGACCAGTACAAATATTTAGCAAATGCTAAAACAGTGGCAACAAAGGAAGTGATAACACGAGTCATAAACAAAATGAGCTCAGCACAGAAAATTATATGGAACAAAGAAATCAACACCACGAAAAAGCATGTAACAAATGAAAGCAACAAATTCATATTTGTCAATAATTACATATCTGACAAGGAACTTACCTCTAAGATTTATAGAAAACTGCAACACCTCAATAACAAAAAGATTAACAATCCAATTAAAAAATGGGCAGAAGACATGAATGGACACATCACCAAAGAGGATATTCAGGCAGCCAGCAAATACAAGAAGAAATGCTCATGATCATTAGCCATCAGAGAGATGCAGATCAAAACAACAGTGAGATACCATCTCACCCCAGCACTAATGGCAAAGTTCAAAAAGACTGTCAGATGCTGGCGAGAATGTAGAGAGGTTAGGACTCTCATCCACTGCTGGTGGGACTGTAAAATGATACAACCAGTGTGGAAAACAGTATAGTGATTCCTTACAAAGCTGGAATTGGAAATACCATTTGACCCAGCAATCTCATTACTAGGCATATATCCTAAAGAAGTGAGAGTCAGGACAAGAACAGATATATGTACACCCATGTTCATTGCAGCACTATTTACAATAGCAAAAAGATGGAAACAACCTAAGTGCACATCAACTGAAGAATGGGTAACAAACTGTGGTACATACACACAATGGAATACTATGCAACACTAAAGAATAATGTAGAGTCTGCAAAACACTGCACAACATGGATGAACTTGGAGGACATTATGCTAAGTGAAAAAAGTCAATCACAGATGGACAAATACAATATTAGTTCATTATTGTAAAAAGTCAAAGAAAGGTTTATATATGGAAGGGATCTTTCTTTGTTGGTTACCAGGGGCGGGTGGGGAGGGGAGGAACGCTGCAAAA
>NW_006928913.1:0-578 GCF_000298275.1 Orycteropus afer afer
GTTGGTTACCAGGGGTGGGAGGGGAGGGGAGGGAACACTGTTAGATAGGTAGACATAAGTATTGATTTGGGTGAAGAGAAGGGCAATGTACCAAACAGAGTGGTCGACATGGTGGCATAGAAGAAGAGGAAGACATAGAGAGGTACACTGGAGGTGCAGACAGCAAAGATGAACCCTTTTCCATATACAGTACTATGTTGTCAGTGAAGGCAAACACTGGTATGCGGGTGGATAAATGTGTGGACAGGCTGAACTATTAGGTATGTCTCTACAACAAGGTTCTACAAGTGTATTTGTATGTTCTGTAAGAACTCCCAGGGGTATAGTAGAGCTGACAAGGGACAAAGTTGTAGTCATTTCTTGGTCACAGCCAGCTATCCAGAGGGATCAAGTAGTTGAACCTGTTGGCTTGGGACCATAGTAACAGGGGACATCAAGCTCAATTGGCATAACATACTATACAAAACATTGTTCCACCTCCTACTTTGGCAAGTAGCAACTGGGATCTTAAAAGCTTGAAAGCTGCCATCTAGATGCAATGATAGCATAGTGGCTAAAGCACTTGACTGCTAACCAGA
>NW_006928913.1:2370-3654 GCF_000298275.1 Orycteropus afer afer
GCAACACGTCACCACAGTAGGACAAACCGACAGACAAGTTTGTCTCCCTTAGCTGTTGGAAACCTCTCCAACCACCCTTAATTGGATCCCTGTGGCTGACTCCTTGATCTGTTCCAGCCCTCTTTGCCTTTTCTGTCCTCTCCCTGCTTTCCTGCCTCACTACTTGTGGGGTATGGCCTGGGTTTCCTCTCCTCACCTGGGTCCCTGTGGCTTACTCCTCAATCTGTTCCAGTCCTCTTTGTCTTTTCTGTCCTCTCCTTGCTTTCCTGTCTCGCTGCTTGTGGGGCATTGCCTGGGTTCCCTCTCCTCACCTGGGTCTCTGTGGCTGACTCCTCCAAGAGGTATCCAGAGGTATCCAGAGGTTTAGGGAAATTGGCCTTTTAGAATGGATTTATCACATTAGACCCCTAGAGGCAGAAATGGAGAGTCCAGAAGACACGCCTTTCAACAATAAGGTGAGGAATAAATTTGTGAAGGAAGCTCCAGCATCCTTGAATACTGCTGTGATTGCTATTTTATGTAAGACAGATTTGACAGTGGGAACTGCCCTAATTGAACTGAGACACTTAACTACAATGGGGCTGATTGGACATGGTGGTAGTAGGGGCCAAGTGGCAGCAGTTAATCAACCAAGGCAAGGTGGGTGTGGTTACCATAATGGACAGCAGAGTCAGAACAGTAATCAGAATAGTCTGACTCGTGTAGAATTATGGCATTGGCTACTTGCACATGGTGTTCCTGGTAGTGAAATACATAGCAAACCTACTAAGTATTTACTTGATCTGTATAGACAGAAGAATTCTAGGTCACATGAACAGCAGCCTAGATTAAATCACCAGAATACAAAGTCATGGCCTCTCAATCAATTCCCAGACTTGAGTCAGTTTACAGACCCACAACCCCTTGAATGAAGGGGAGGCTGGATCCCATTGAGGAAGGACCCCACTACATTGCCAAAAATTTATAATGTCAGTCTTTCTCCCAGCATTCCCCAAAGGGATCTGAGGCCTTTTATGAGAGTGACTATTCATTGGGGAAAAGGAAATAATCAGACTTTTGGGGGATTACCAGACATTGACACTGAACTGACATGAATTTCAGGAGATCCAAAGTGTCATTGTGGCCCACCAGTCAGAGTGGGGCATATGAAGGTCAAGTTATTGATGGACTCTTAGCTAAGGTGCATCCAGTGTGTCCCCGAATACATCCTGTAGTGATTTCCCCAGTTCCAGAATGCATAATAGGAATAGATATATTTAGCAATTGGCAGAATTCCCACATTGG
>NW_006928913.1:5259-5992 GCF_000298275.1 Orycteropus afer afer
GTGGTATTATCAGAGACCTGGCTCAAGCAGGACCTGAAGGCACAAGTAAGTTGCATGAAGAAGTGGCCCAAATGCCTATGGTCTCCACTCCAGTCACATTACCTTCCCTCTCTCAGTCTTCACCTATGGCCTCATAGGGAGTTCCTTATGATCAGTTGACTGAGGAAGAGAAGACTTGTGCCTGGTTTACAGATTGTTCTGTGCAATATGCAGGCACCACTCAAAGTGGACAGCATCAGCAAAGACCAACACTCAGTCTGCGATATGGAACCACTCCTCAGGGTGATCAGCCAGCAATGTGCTGGCAGGTTGATTACATTGGACCACTTCCATCATGGAAGGGACAGCGTTTTGTTCTTACTAGAATAGATACTTATTCTGGATATGGATTTGCCTTCCCTGCATGCAAGGCGTCTGCCAAAACTGCCATCTGTGGATTTACAGAATGCTTTATCCACCGTCATGGTATCCCACACAGCATTGCTTCAGATCAAGGGACTCACTTCACAGCAAATGAAGTGTGTCAGTGGGCCTATGCTCATGAAATTCACTAGTCTTACCATGTTCCCCATCATCCAGAAGCAGCTGGCTTGATTGAATGATGGAATGGCCTACTGAAAACACAATTATGGCACCAGCTAGATGGCAATACCTTGAAGCATTGTGACAATGTTCTCCAGGAAGCTGTATATGCTCTAAACCAGCATCCAATATACGGTGCTTTTTCTCCAAT
>NW_006928914.1:0-506 GCF_000298275.1 Orycteropus afer afer
TCCCATTTTTTTCTCCATTATTCTCCTTCTCTACCTTTTTTCTCTTAGTGCCCTATCATCAGATATTACAGGTTTTCTTCTTTTTCCCCCTTTTATTTTATTTTTTATTTTTTTGGTTACTGTTCCTTTGTGATTACATAGTGTGTATTTTATCCACATGTTTTAGGTTTTTTTTATTATTATTCAATTGTAACTTTTGTCTAAATAAGTGGGAGACAGCAACAGTCCTCATAAGACACAACTATACCTACACTTCCTGAAATTTCACTTACTGAGCGAGAGCAACTACCTCCTTCTCCACCAATGGGCCGAGGATAAAAACCACCAACAAGAGCCTGAATCACCCTTGGCTGCTCATCACAAACAGTTAACAGAGATCTAAAAACAACAACGCCACGATGCCTCGGAAACAACAGACCATCACAGTCCACACAAAGAAGCAAGATAAAGTGGTAGAAACAAGGAAGCAGGATACAGACCAAGAACACATCCCTGAGGAAGAAGCA
>NW_006928914.1:2531-3451 GCF_000298275.1 Orycteropus afer afer
CTAAAGGGAGTCCTTTGAACAGAGAACCAAAAATAGCAAATAACAATTGACCATTAATACATAAGATGACATAATCCAGAAACCACAGCTATGGACATATCCAAAGTAAAATGAGCTTACAAGATTGAAAAAAGGGAACCACAGACATCAATTAGCAAGTGAGGACAACTACAAAGAAAAAGAGGGAAAAGACTATATAGTTACAGAACTTCTAAGTGGTGAGGAAGTTAAGAGAGTTGCAAGATAGAATGGACTGTTCTAAACTCAGGAAGAAAATTATAAACCATAGGGTAACTTCAAAGAAAATGATAAACCTTCACATCACAATAAAAAAGAGGACAGGCACAAATAGTCAGCATATACTAAAACCACAGCAACAAAGGAAATGACAACATGATTCATAAACATAATGAGCTCAGCACAGAAAATAGTATGGAACAAAGAAACAAGGAACACCATGAAAACACATACCAAAAGGACAGCAACCAATTCATACATGTCAATAATGTTAACTGAATGTTAACGGATTAAATACACCACTCAAGAGATGGAGAGTTGCAGATTGGATAAGAAAACAAAACCCATCAACATGCTGTCTATAAGAGATACACCTTAGAGATAAAGCCAAAAATAGACTAAAAATCGAAGGTTGGAAAAAGATATATCAAGCAAATGGCAACAGTAAGAGAGCAAGAGTGGCAATATTAATTTCTGATCGAATTAACTTTAAGACAAAAATCACCATATGAGACAAGTAAGAACATTATATAATGACTAAAGGATCAATTGAACATGAAGATATAACCACAATAAATATCTATGGACCAATGAAAGAGCCCCAAAATACATAAATCATACTTTAAAAGAGTTGAAAAGCCAAATAGATGACTCCACACTCATAGTGGGAGACTTTAATACAC
>NW_006928914.1:5977-6534 GCF_000298275.1 Orycteropus afer afer
GGAAGAAGTCAAACTATCCATATTTGCTGATGATATGATCCTATACCTAGAAAACCCAAGAGACTCAGTCAAAAACCTACTGGAACTAATTGAGAAATTAAGCATCATGGCAGTATATAAGATCAACATCCAAAAATCAGTTGGATTCCTCTACGCCAGCAAAGAGATTGCTGAAAAAGAAATACAGAAATCAATACTATTTTCAATAGCTACCAAAAAAATAAAATACTTGGCAATAAATCTTACCAGGGACACAAAAGACCTGTACAAAGAAAACTATAAGAAACTACTTCAAGAAACCGTAAGAGATCTTCTTAAATGGAAGAACATACCATGCTCATGGTTCGGAAGATTGAACATTGTGAAAATATAAATTCTACCCAAAGCAATCTATACATTCAATGCAATCCCAATCCAGATCTCATCAACATTCTTTGGGGATATGGAAGAACTAATCACTAACTTTATATGGAAAGGAAAGAGACCTCGGACAAGCAAAGCACTGTTGAAGAAGAAGAACAAAGTAGGAGGTCTCACATTGCCGGATCTCAAAACCT
>NW_006928915.1:0-2210 GCF_000298275.1 Orycteropus afer afer
CAAAAGAAACTCTGGTGGTGCAGTGGTTAAGGCATTCATCTGTTAACCAAAATGTTGGTGGTTTGAACCCACCAGGTGATCTGTGGAGAGAAAGATGAGAAAGATGAGATGTAAAGATTACAGTCTCAGAAACCCTATGGGGCAGTTTTACTATGTCCTATAGGGTCACTATAGGTCAGAGTTGAATCAATGGTGGTGGCTTTTATGCATACATACTTATATATAGTTGTTAGTCACCACTAAGCTGATTCTGACTCATGTTGACCTCATCTGTGTTGCAGAGTGCGACTGTCCATATAGTTTTCAAGGCTGTGATCTTTTGGAAGCATATCCCTAGGCCTGCCTTCTGAGGTGCCTCTCCATGGATTTGAACTACCAACCTTTTGATTAGTGGTCCAGGGTTTAACAATTTGTGCCACCCAGGAATATATATCTCTGAGATGAACACTCATGAGAATGTGCATAAATATCTGAATTTCAGGCTATTTCTTTAGCTATATTCCTAGTAGACAACTAAATTAAAGAGTGAATAGTTTTAAGGCTCTTAATATTGGTTTTGGTTTGAAAAAGTCTGGAATCTTCTGTGTCACTTTCAAGATCTCTCTTACCATGGCCTCAGCCTACCTTTACTTGCTCACTTCCTATCACAGCTTCTCATATGCTCAGCTTTTAACTAAAATCATAGCCTTCCCAACTTTGCTGGAGTTGTAATTTTCTTCTTGAAGACCTTACTTCTGTGCCATCTGGCAGTTCCCTCCTTATTCTTCAAGGCCCAACCTAATGTCACTCCTTCCTGAGTGGAGCCTTCTCCTCTTGGCAGGCACCTTCCTTCTGGCCTTGGAAGAACTACCAAAGCACTCCTATTTATCCCCACATTTTATAATTTGATTTACATGTGGGTGCAGGAGATCAGGTTTTCCTCCTCTGGCAGGCATAAATCAAGCCTTCCCAAGGCTGGGCAAAATATACTTTTATGTGGCCTTACAAACTCAGCCAGTTTGAACATTACTGCAAATGTATGCTAGTTCTTCTAAGAGTGGAGTGAGAAGGAAATGTCTTTATTTATTTGTGTCTCATTCAGCAGCAAAACAAATGAAAAATTAATATCTTAAATTGATTGTATTTTATATTGTATTTTCCTCCCTCTATTACAATGTGAATCCTTTTTTTTCCTCCCATCTTTGGATGAGTGCCAATTGCAGGACTTATTAGTACATGTGCAACAGGTGCTCTGTGGTCCTTTGGTTGTCTCCAACAGTGAGCCAGTCACTTAGTCAATGACCATAAGTATGTCCAGTAATGGGCTGAATGTTCTTCTTTTTTTTTTTTTTCAATTTGTTGAGATTTGGATGAAAGTTTACAGAGCAGTTTCGTTTTCCGTACAGCAGTTCATATGCATTTTGTCTCATGACACTGACTGCAATTTCCCACAATGTAACAGCTCTCTTCCCATTTCCTCCCCATAGTTACCTCTTCCCTATGTCCTTCCCTCCCATGCACTCCTGCCCCCCACGAACAGTCTCCCTGTGCATACACAGCACTTTTGTTCTCCCATGATTGATCTCTCCAAGGAATGCATCTACCTGATTTAAATTTTCTGGGCTGGGTGCTCTTGAGACTAGAGAAGACACATTTGCCTTTGTCAACTGAATTCATACCCAGACATACACTAAGCCTTTCCAAGCCCAATGATAGTCAGTATAGGGGATTGTAGTGCAGTATTCAGGCCTCATAAAGGTCTCACTCTTTGACACCTACATTCCATGTTCTTCCTCATTGTGTTCATTCCTATCCTTAGGCAGAACTATCTCTCTTCATGAAGACTTCTAGCCACACCTGACCACTAAATTAGTTGCTATTGAGTAGATTCTGACTCACAGAGACCTCATGTTTGTCAGAGTAAAGGTGTGTTCCATAGGGTTTTCAAAGGCTAATCTTTTGGAAACAGATCACCAGGTCTTTCTTTTAAGATACCTCTGGATGGACTTGAACTTCCAACCTTTCTCATAGCAGCTGAGTGCTTACCCATTTGCAGTACCTATGGGCTCTCCATAAAGGTTTTCCCTGGCCAATTCTTTGAGAAGTGGATGGCCTCTTCTTTCTTCCTAGGCTGTTTCAGTCTATAAGCTGGGCTGTTACCTGTGCACCAGGTGCATCTCGCTGGGTTTTAAACACCAGAGGCTCAGCCTCAAAACTCAAGTCTACATGTC
>NW_006928915.1:4050-5494 GCF_000298275.1 Orycteropus afer afer
ATGATGGGCTCAAGTATAGCAGGGATTGTGGGGCTGGCGCGGGATCGGGCAGTGTTTCGTTCTGCTGTGC
This sequence comes from Orycteropus afer afer, assembly GCF_000298275.1. Classification (NCBI taxonomy): domain Eukaryota; kingdom Metazoa; phylum Chordata; class Mammalia; order Tubulidentata; family Orycteropodidae; genus Orycteropus; species Orycteropus afer. The sequence continues at coordinate 4,121 of NW_006928915.1, forward strand.
ATGGGGTCACTGTGAGTTGGAAACGACTCGACGGCACTTAACAACAACAACAACAACATGGGCTCTCCAGATGCAAGTAGTCTCTATAATATACAATTTTTTCTGTTTCACTCCAGTGGCTTTGTGTTTGCATGCTTTATCTCCAATAAAAGGCTGTAAGCTCCTGGGAAAGGGGCTTCTTGTCTTCATTTGAACTCTTCAGAGTTGCTAGGTACAAGTAGAAAGTTAACAAATTATTTACTCATTGGGGTGGACATTCTGGGAGTTCTAATAGATGACATTGTGATCCTTTAATCTTACTATTCTAAGTGTGAACCAGACTAGCAGCATTGACATCACTGGAAATTTGGTAGAAATGTAGAAGTGGAGGCACTACTCCAGACCTACTGAATCTCTATCTGCTTTTTAATGAGATCCACAAGTGATGTGCATGTAAGTTACTGTTTGAGAAACACTGTATTAAAAGACAAAAAAACCAAACTCACTTCCATTGAGCAGATTCTGACTCATAGTGATCCCTGTTGGATTTCTGAGATTGCAAATCTTTGCAGTAGTGGACTCCCTCATTTCTCTTCTGCAGAATAGCTGGTAAGTTTGAACCATCAACCCTTTGGTTAGCAGCTAAATTCCTTAACCACTACACCACCAGAGTTCCTTTCACTAGTTGCCAAATTCTTGATCTTTTCTTCCTCACTTAATCTTTGCTTCCTCCCATACCTGCCTGTTCCCTCCATCTCCCTCACCTCCTCTATTTTGCATTGCTTACAAAATGCCAACAACTCACCTTCATTATTTATTTTTTTCTTGTTGGTTGAACCTCTCGCACCTACCCTGTTAGTGAGACACAGCAAGGTCTTCTGTTTTGTGAATAAACACATGCTTTGTTCATCAAACTTCTATGTGAGAGGTATTTAGCCAGAATAAGTTCTTCTTTATCTTTTCTGTTTATCACCTCATGACAAATCACTGAGCAGAAGTTAGGAATTCATTGGCCAACAAAAAATGTGGGATAGAAGTGAAATCTGGGCTCTTTATTTAAAGGTCCACTTGCTAGAATTTGAGAACTATAATGACCTTTTTTAGTTAGTCCTAAACATTTAACTCAAGGAATGATGTGCCTCACTTTAAGACAACCAAAGATAGAGAATCATACTTACAAAGATAGAGTGCCAGGGTTTGCTTTTTTAAAAAGCTATTCTTTGACTTCAGAACTTAAAGACTTAAAAGTGCCTTTAAACTGGTAATCATTAAAGGGATTTTAAAAATAGATTTGTGGTAACCTCAAAGAAAAATGATAAACCTTCACATCACAATAAAAAAGAGGACAAGCACAAATATTCAGCATATACTAAAACAACAGCAACAAAGGAAATG
>NW_006928916.1:0-509 GCF_000298275.1 Orycteropus afer afer
GGGAGGAAGTAGGAAGGGAGCTGTTGCATTGTGGCAAATTGTAGTCAATATCATGAGACAAAGTACATGAATGGCTGTAAGGAAAATAAATTTTCTCTGTAAACTTTCACCCAAATCACAATAAAAATCTTAACAAAAACAAATAAGCAAACAAAACAACAATCACCACAAAATGAAATGGCACACATAAAGATCAATATCCTAGGCATTAGTGAGCTGATATGGACTGGTTTTGGCCATTTTGAATCAGACAACCATATGATCTACTATGCTGGGAATGAAGAAGGGGAATGGTGTAGCATTCATCATCACAAAGGTTGTTTCAAGATCTGTCCTAAAGTACAATGCTGTCAGTGATAGGATAATATCCATATGCCTACAAGGAAGACCAGTTAATACTACTATTATTCAACTCAATGCACCAAACACCAAAGCCAAAGACAAGGAAATTGAAGATTTCTACCAACTTCTGCAGTGTGAAATTGACTGAACATACAATCAAGATGTGT
>NW_006928916.1:2309-3336 GCF_000298275.1 Orycteropus afer afer
CATTTGATTTCCTGACAGCTGCCTCCATGCAAGGAAGCAGAGACAGGGATCCAGGTAAGGCTGGGGACCCAGGCCATGGTCCTTCCCAAGTGGCGGGAAAGGGAACGGGATCTGTGTAAGGAGAGGATGGTGAGGGTGGAGAGGTTTTGAACAGCTAAGTGAGACAAACTTGTTTGTCAGTTTATCCTACTGTGGTGGTGTGTTGCTGCGAGTCTTGAGGCTGTGCCACCATTGTGTCAAACCCAGTAGAGTTGCACTTGGTGCACAGGTTTCAACAACTTACAGATGAGACAGACTAGGAAGAAGGAGGAGGCCATCCACTTCTCAAAAAATTAGCCAGGGAAAACCTTATAAATAGCAGAGAAACACTGTCTGATACATTAGTGTGCAATGTTATGAATAGCCCAGAAACACTGTCCGATACAGAGGAGGAAAAGCCCCTTAGTTTGGAAGCCTCTCAAAATAGGACCAGGAAGAAGCTACATCATCAGAATAGAACAGCCTTAATAATATGGGTAAAGTAAAGCTTTCATGATCTCCATTTGCTGACTTGGCACAACTCAAATTGAGGAAAAACAGCTGCAAATATCCATTAATAATTGCAACATGGAATGTACGAAGAATGAATCTAGGAAAATTGGAAGTTGTCAAAAATGAAATGGAGAGCATAAAGATTGATATCCTAGGCATTAGTGGTCTGAAATGGACTGTTTTTAGCCATTTTGAATCAGATCACTATGTGGTCTACTATGCTGGGAATGACAATTTGAAGAGGAATCGTGTGGCATTCATCATCACAAAGGATGTTTCAAGATCTATACTGAAGTACAATGCTGTCAGTGATAAGATAATATCCATATGTCTACAAGGAAGACCAGTTAATACGATTATTATTCAAATTTATGCACCAACTACCAAAGTCAAGGATGAGGGAATTGAAGATTTTTATCAGCTTCTGCAGTCTGAAATTGACCAAACATGCAATCAGAATGTGTTTATTATCACTGGTGACTGGAATGCAAAAGTT
>NW_006928916.1:4051-5860 GCF_000298275.1 Orycteropus afer afer
TTAAGCCTCGAGTTGCAATATTGAGAGATTCTAAGGACAAAACATTGAATGATGCAGGGAACATCAAAAGAAGATGGAAGGAATACCCAGTCACTGTACCAAAAAGAACTGGTCAATCTTCATCCATTTCAGGAAGTGGCATATGATCTAGAACCAATGGTACTGAAGGAGGAAGTCGAAGCTGCAATGAAGGAATTGGCAAAGAGCAAGGCTCCAGGAAACGATGGTATACCCATTGAGATGTTTCAGCAAACAGATGCCCCACTGGAGGCACTCACTCAGTTATACCAAGAGATTTGGAAAACAACTACCTGAGTAACTGACTGGAAGAAATCCATATTTGTACCCATTTCAAAAAAAGGTGATCCCACAGAATGTGGAAATTATCGACTAATATCATTAATATCCCACCAAGTAAGATCTCACTGAAAATAACTCAAAAACAGTTGCAGCAGTATATTGATAGAGAACTTCCAGAGGTGCAAGCTGGATTTAGAAGAGGATGTGAAACAAGGGATATCACAGCTGCTGTCAGAGAAATCCTATCTCAAGGCAAAGAATGTCAGAAAGATATTTTCTTGTATTTTATTGACTAAGCAAAGGCATTTGATTGTGTAGATCATAAGAAATTGTGGATGACATTGAGAAGAATGGGAATTCCAGAACACTTGAGTGTACTCATGAGGAACCTGTACATTGACCAGGAGGCTGTTGTCCAAACACAACAAGAGGATACTGCATGGTTTAAAATCAAGAAGGGAGTGCATCAGGGTTGTATCCTTTCCCCATACTTATTCAATCTATATGCCGAGCAAATAATCCGAGAAGCTGGACTATATGAAGAAGAACATGGCATCAAGATTGGAGGAAGAGTCATTAACAACCTATGATACACTGATGACACAACTTTGCTTGCTGAAAGTGGGGATGACTTGAGGCATTTACTGATGAAAATTGAAGAATACAGTCTGCAGTATGGATTACATCTCAATAGAAGGAAAACAAAAATCCTCACAACTTGACCATTAAGCATCATCATGATAAAGGGAGAAAAGATTGAAGTTGTCAAAGACTTTAAATTACTTGGTTGTATAACAGACACCAATGGAAGCAGCAGTCAGAACATCAGATGACATATAGCACTAGGTAAACCAACTCCAAAGGACCTCTTTCAAGTGCTGAAGAGCAAAGATGTCTCCTGGAGGACTAAGGTGCACCTGACACAAGCCATGGTATTTTCAATCACCCCATATACATGTGAGAGCTGGACAGTGAATAAGGAAGACTGAAGAAGAGTCAATGCTTTTGAGTTGGGTTGAGTTGGCGAAGAACACTGAAAGTACCATGGACTGCTAAAAGAACTAAACCAATAAATTTGTCCTAGAGGAAGTGTAGCTGGAATGCTCCTTGGAGGAAAGAATGGTCAGACTTTGTCTCACCTACTTTGGTAATGTTATCAGAAGGAACCATTCATTGGAGAAGGATGTCTTGCTTGGTAAGGTGGAGGGTCATTGAAAGAGGTGAAGGCCCTCAATGAGATGGATTGACACAGGGACAGCAATGATGTCAATCCATCTCATTGAGGGCCGTCCTCTATTTTGTGGACCCTTCACCTTACCAAGCATGACATCCTTTTCCAGGGAATGGTCCCTTCTACTACATATGGTCAAGTGAAATTTATTCAAGGGATATGATGTTAGTTTAACACTGAAAAAATCAATACAATACACAACATTAGCAGAAAAGAAGAAAATTCATATGATCATATATCCATAGATTTTGGGAAAGTTTTTTTTTTTTTTTTTTTTA
>NW_006928917.1:0-507 GCF_000298275.1 Orycteropus afer afer
GTCCCTGCATTGTCTCTCCCCAGATATTGCAGTGTTTTTTGTTTTGTTTTGTTTTTGTTTTTTTCCCTTTTCTCTTTTTTTGGTAACTGTTCCTGTGTGATTACACAGTGTATTTTATGTCCATTTGCTTTTAGTTTTTGATGGTTATTCAATTGTTATTTTTGTCTAACAGAGTGAAAGACAGCAAAAGTCCCCATACAACACAACTACACCCACACCTGCAGCTTCACTTACTGAGTGAGAGTCACCAACTCCTTCTCCACCAACAGGTCTACAATAAACAACTACCAAGAAGAGACTGACTCACCCTTAGCTGCTCTTCACAAACAGTTAACAGAGATCTAAATATAACAACGTCACAATGTCTAGCAGACAACAGACAATCACAGTGCACACAAAGAAGCAAGATAAAGTGGTAGAAACAAGGGAGCAGGATAAAGACCCAGAACACATTCCTGAGGAAGAAGCAGCATTGGAACTCTCTGATAAGGAATTCAAAAGAATTAT
>NW_006928917.1:1075-2145 GCF_000298275.1 Orycteropus afer afer
GAAGGCAATGGGATGGTATATATAAAACCCTGAAAGAGAAACATTTTCAACCAAGAATTATATACCCAGCAAAATTGTCCCTCAAACATGATGGTGAAATTAGGAGATCTCCAGATAAGCAGAAACTAAAGGAATTTGTTAAAACCAGACCAAACTTACAAGGGATGCTAAGGAGAGTCATTTGAGCAGAGAATCAAAAATAGCTAACAACAACTGACCATTAAATACACAAAATGACATAACCCAGAAACTACAGCTATCCAAAGTAAAATAAGCTTAAAAGATTATAGACAGGGAACCAGAGACATCAATTGGCAAGTGAGGACAACTACAAACCAAAAAGAGGGAAAATACTGCGTAGTTACAGAATTACTAAATGGTGAGGAAGTCAAGAGACTGCAAGATAGAATGGACTATTCCAAACTTGGGGAGAAAATTATAAATCACAGGGTAATCTCAAAGAAAAATGATAAACCTTCACATCACAATAAAGAACAGGACAAGCACAAGCACAAATATTCAGCAAATACTAAAACAATAGCATCAAAGAAAATGATAACATGATTCATAAACAAGGAGCTCAGCACAGAAAATAATATGGAACAAAGAAACCAGGGGCAACATGAAAAAATACATACCAAAATGACAGGAAACAATGCGTATTTGTCAATAATTACACTGAATGTTAATGGATTAAATGCACCAATAAAGAGATGGAGAGTTGCAGACTGGATAAGAAAACAAAATCCATTAATATACTGTCTACAAGAGACACATCTTAGAGACAACGACAAAAGTAGACTAAAAATCAAAGTTGGAAAAAGATGCATCAAGCAAATGGCAACTGTAGAAGAGCAGGAATGGCAATATTAATTTCTGATCAAATTGACTTTAAGACAAAAACCACCATACAAGACAAGGAAGGACATTATATAATGATTAAAAGGATCAATTAAACAAGAAGAGATAACCATAATAAATATCTATGGACCCAATGAAAGAACCCCAAAATATATAAATCAGACTTTAAAAGAGTTGAAAAGGCAAATAGATGACTCCACAGTCATAGT
>NW_006928917.1:2805-3469 GCF_000298275.1 Orycteropus afer afer
TGAAATAAAAAGGATAGTATCAGGATACTATGAAGAACTGTACTCCAACAAATTTGAAAATCTGGAAGAAATGGACAGATTTCTAGAAACACACCCTTCACCTAAACTAACACAGACTAGTGTGGAAAAGTTGAACAGATTCATAACAAAAGAAAAATTCAACAGATCATCAAAAAATTACCAACAAAAAAAAGTCCTGGCCCAGATGGTTTCACTGGAGAATTCTACCATTCAGAGAAGAACTCACACCAATCCTGCTCAAACTATTCCAAAACATGGAGAAGGATGGAATCCTCCCTAACTCATTTTATGAAGCAAGCATAACTTTGATACCAAAACCAAGCAAAGACATCACTCAAAAGGGAAACTACAGACCAATATCCCTCATGAATATAGATGCAAAAATCATCAACAAAATTCTAGCCAATAGACTTCAACAACATATCAAGAAAATCATGCATTATGACCAAGTGGGGTTCATATCAAGTATGCAAGGATGGTTCAACATTAGAAAAACAGTCAACATCCTCCACCACATAAATAAAACAAAGAAAAAGAACCACATGATCCTATCAATTGATGCAGAAAAGGCATTTGATAAAATCCAACACCCATTCCTGATCAAAACTCTCAGCAAAATAGGAATAAAAGGGACATTCCTCAA
>NW_006928917.1:4829-5911 GCF_000298275.1 Orycteropus afer afer
AAACCATGAGATCTACATAAATGGAAGAACACCTCATGCTCGTAGATAGGAAGATTGAACATTGTGAAAATGTCAATTCTACCCAAAGCAATCTATGCATTCAATGCAATCCCAATCCAGATCCCATCAACATTTTTTAAGGATATGGAAAAATCAGTCACTAACTTTATTTGGAAAGGAAAGAGACTTCGGATAAGCAAAGCACTATTGAAGAACAACAATGTAGGAGGTCTCACACTGCCAGATCTCAAAACCTACTATACAGACACAGTCAAAACTGCCTGGTATTGCTACAATGACAGACACATAGGCCAATGGAATAGAATTGAGAACCCAGAAATAAATCCATCAACTTATTGTGAGCTGATCTTTGACAAAGTACCGAAATCCATGAAAGGGGGAAGAGAAGATTTGTTTAATAAATGGTGCTGATGAAACTGGATATCCATTTGCAGAAAAATGAAACAAGATCTGTACCTCACACCATACACAAAAACTAACTCCATATGGATCAAAGACTTAAATGTGAAACCTAAAACTATAATGTTCCTCAAGAAAAAACTAGAGGCAAATTTAGGGGACCTACTACATGGTATATAAATAGAGTATCAAGCATAAGCCAAAATGCACAAACAGCAGAAAAGAAGCTAGACGAATGGGACCTTCTAAAAATTAAATTTTTATGTGCTTTCACAGACTCCTCCAAAAGAGTCAAAAGAAAATCTACAGATGGGGAAAAAATATTTGTCAATGACATATCTGACAAGGGACTTAGCTCTAGAATTTACAGAAAACTCTTAACACCTCAATAACAAAAAAAACAAGCAATCCAATTAAAAAATGGGTGGAACACATGAATAGACCCTTTACCAAGGAGGATATTCAGGCAGCCAACAAACATATGAAGAAATGCTCATGATCATTAGCCATTGTTGTTGTTGTTGTTATGTGCCATTGAGTCAAACCCGACTCATAGTGACCCCTCCTTGGGTTTGCAAGGCAGTATCACTACGGAAGTAGGATTGCCCAACCTTCCTTCCGAGGAGTGGCTGGTGGGTTTGAACCACCAGCCGTCTGGTTAG
>NW_006928918.1:0-959 GCF_000298275.1 Orycteropus afer afer
AAAACAAAATGAAGAAAGCCTAACGTTCATATGGGATACCATCAAAAGAAATAATCTATGTGTCATTGGAATTCCAGAACAGAAAGAGAAAAATAAAACCAATGAGAAAATCATCCAAGATTTGCTGGAGGAGAACTTCCCTGATATGATGAAAGAGGAGAACATATCCATTCAGGAAGTTCAAAGAACCCCAAATAAGATAGACCCCAAAAGAAAATCACCAAGACATATCATCATCAAACTCACCAAAACCAAGGACAAAGAATCCTGCAAACAGCACAGGAAAAACAAAAGGTTACATGCAAAGCACAGCCAGTAAGAATAAGCTCTGATTTCTCAGCAGTGACCATGCAATCGAAAAGACAATGAGATGGTATATACAAAACCCTGAAAGAGAAAAATTTAAAATCAAGAATTATAAAGCTAGCAAAATATTCCCTCAAATATGGTGGTGAAATTAGATTTCCAGATAAGCAGAAAGTAAGGGAATTTGTTAAAACCAGACCAACCTTACAAGAGACACTAAAGGGAGTCCTTTGGTAAGAGAACCAAAAATAGCAAATATCAAAAGACCATTAATACACAAAATGGCAAATCCCAGAAAACACAGCTATGGACATAGCTAAAATAAAATGAGTTTACAAGATTGTAAACAGGAAACAAGAAACATCAATTGGTAAGTGAGGACAACTACAAACAAAAAGAGGGAAAAGACTGTGTAGTTATAGAACTTCTAAATAATGAGGAAGTTAAGAGAGTTGCAAGACAGAATGGACTGATCTAAACTCAGGGAGAAAATTATAAATCATAGGGTAATCTCAAAGAAAAATGATAAACCTTCACATTACAATAAAAAAAGAGGACAACCACAAATATTCAGCATATACTAAAACAACAGCAACAAAGGAAATGATAACAGGATTCATAAACATAATGAGCTCAGCACAGAAAATAATATG
>NW_006928918.1:2234-2835 GCF_000298275.1 Orycteropus afer afer
TATGCAAAACCAACAGCCAACATTATTCTCAATGGAGAGAGACTGAAACCATTCCTCTTGAGAACAAGAACCAGAAAAGGATGCCGGCTATCACCACTTCTATTCAGCATTGTACTGGAAGTCCTAAACAGGGCCATAAGGCAAGAATGGGAAGTCAACGTCATCCAAATTGGTAAGGAAGAAGTCAAACTATCCCTATTTGCAGATGACATGATCCTATACCTAGAAAACCCAAGAGACTCATTCAAAAACCTACTGGAACTAATTGAGAGATTTAGCATTGTGGCAGGATGCAAGATCAACATCCAAAAATCAGTTGGATTCCTCTACACCAGCAAAGAGATTGCTGAAGAAGGAGTAAGGAATTCAATATCATTTACAACAGCTACCAAAAAATTTAAAATACTTGGGAATAAATCTTACCAAGGACACAAAAAACCTGTACAAAGATAACTATAAAACTACTTCAAGAAACCATAAGAGAACTAACTACATAAATGGAAGAACATCCCATGCTTGTGGATAGGAAGATTGAATATTGTGAAAATGTCAATTCTACTCAAAGGATTCAATACATTCAATGCTATCCCAATCCAGATCC
>NW_006928918.1:5150-5956 GCF_000298275.1 Orycteropus afer afer
GTATATAAAATCTATCTATTTATACATATGTGTTATATGTATGTATAATGATTAAGAGCCGTGTTGGTGGCATATGCTTAAAGCATTTGACTGTTAACCACAAGGCTGGTAGTTCAAACCTACCAGCCATTCCTTGGAAGGAAGACCAGGCAATCTACTTCTGTAGAGATACTTCCTCAGAAACCCAAGGAGGAGTTGCTATGAGTCGAGATCAACTCGATAGGAGGAAGTTTGGTTTCAATAATCATTAAGCCTTCTTTGTTTAATAAAGAAGGTGGGGATGCTGCCTTCCCATACTCCTTCTTAGGATGGCCACTTGGAAACATAAAAACTTTAACTTACAAACAAGGTCCAGAGCATTCTGAACTTTGGAACTATAATTTAGAAAGTTGCCAGGAAAGGCATTGGACACAATCAGAAGGTATATCTTCTTATTTCTCAAGGAAATGTGAAGTTTTCATTTTTCTCTCTTACTTTTTTATATAAATTTTAGGAACTTCTGTCCATGTTTTGTAATGAATTTCTTTCTATCTTACAGGTATGTAGTCCAATAATACTCACTCAAAAATAAAATTATTGTCTGTCTGTCTCCTATATTGGAATGTAGAGGTCTTTTTTGGCAAGGCTATTGTATTTCCCTAATAACTTATAAGGAGCTCTGGTGGTGTAATGCCTAAGGCATTTGACTGCTAACCAGAAGGCTGGTGGTTCAGGAAGATTGGGCATTCTACTTCTACAGCGATACTGCCTCAGAAGCCCAAGGAGGGGTCGCTATGAGTCAGATCCGATGTAGGACTGGCTATATC
>NW_006928919.1:0-439 GCF_000298275.1 Orycteropus afer afer
AGGATCTCCAATATAGATCCCCTTCCAAGCGGTTGACAGTAGTAACTGGACACCATCTAGTTATCCTGGTCTCATAGTGGTATAGGCTGCAGATTGAATGGTGTACCAGTCATTAGAACTAATTGTTTCCATAAATTTTGGTTCTCTTCATTCTTCTTGGCCCTGGGCGAGGAAAGACCCATCGTTGCATCTAGATGGCAGCTTGCAAGCTTTTAAGATCTCAGTCGCTACTCACCACAGCAGAAGGAGGAACAATGCCTTGTGTAGTATGTTATGCTAATTGAGCTTGGTGTCCTCTGAGACTATGGTCCCAAGCCCACAGGTTCAACTACTCAGTCCCTCTGGGTAGCTGGCTGTGGCCAAGCAGTAACTACAACCTTGCCTCTTGTCAGCCCCATTATGCATCTGGGAATTCAGATCATACACATAAGGTTATTGG
>NW_006928919.1:2615-4867 GCF_000298275.1 Orycteropus afer afer
AGCACCATTTATTAAACAAACATTCTCTTCTGCATTTAATGGATTTCGGCCCTTTGTCAAAGATCAGCTGAGCATAGGTCAATGAATCTATTTCTGGTTTTTCAATTCTACTCCATTGGTTTATGTATCTGTCATTACACCAATACCAGGTAGTTTTGACTATTGTGGCTGTATAGTAGGTTTTGAGATCTGGAAGTGTGAGACCTCCTACTTTGTTCTTCTTCTTCAATAGTGCTTTGCTTATCTGTGGTCCCTTTCCTTTCCATATAAAGTTAGTGATTTGTTTTTCCATATCCCTAAAGAATGTTGATGGGATCTGGATTGGGATTGCATTGAATGTATAGACAGCTTTGGTAGAATTGACATTTTCACAATGTTCAATCTTCCTATCCACGAGCATGGGATGTTCTTCCATTTATGTAGTTCTCTTATGGTTTCTTGAAGTAGTTTTTTATAGTTCTCTTTGTAGAGGTCTCTTGTGTCCTTAGTAAGATTTATTCCCAAGTATTTTAATTTTTTTTGTAGCTATTGTAAATGGTATTGATATCCTTATTTCCTTTTCAGCAATCTCTTTGCTGATGTAGAGAAATCCAACTGATTTTCAGATGTTGATCTTATATCCTGTCACGATGCTAAATATCTCAATTAGTTTCCAGTAGATTTTTGACTGAATCTCTTGGGTTTTCTAGGTATAGGATCATATCATCAGCAAAAAGGGATAGTTTGACTTCCTCCTTACCAATTTGGATGCCTTTGATTTCCCCTTCTTGCCTTATTGCCCTGGCTAGGCCTTCCAGTACAATGTTGAATAGAAGTGGTGATAGCCGGAATCCTTATCTGGTTCCTGTTCTCAAGAGGAATGGTTTCAGTCTCTCTTCATTGATAATAATGTTAGCTGTTGGTTTTGCATAGATGCCCTTTATTATGTTGAGGAATATCCCTTCTATTCCTATTTTGCTCAGAGTTTTGATCAGGAATGGGTGTCGGATTTTATCAAATGCCTTTCTGCATCAATTGATATAATCATGTGGTTCTTCTCCTTTGTTTTATTTGTGTGGTGGATGATATTGATTGCATTTCTAATGTTGAACCACCCCTGCATACCTGATTTGCACCCCACTTGGTCATAATGAATGATTTTCTTGATGTGTTGTTGTAGTCTATCAGCTAGGGTTTTGTTGAAGTTTTTTGCATCTATATTCATGAGGGATATTGGTTCATAATTTTCCTTTTGAGTGATGTCTTTGCCTGATTTTGGTATCAAGGTTATGCTTGTTCCATAAATTGAGTTAGGGAGAATTCCATCCTTCTCTATGTTTTTGAACATTTTGAGGAGGATTGTTATAAATTCTTCTCTGAATGTTTAGTAGAATTCTCCAGTGAAACCGTCTGGGCCAGGCCTCTTTTTAGTTGGTGATGTTTAGATGACCTGTTCAATTTCTTCTTTTTTTGATGGACCTGTTCAACTTTTCCACATCAGTCTGTGTTAGTTTAGGTAAGTGGTGTATTTCTAGAAGTACATTTCTTCCAGATTTTCATATTTGTTTGAGTACAGTTCTTCATAGCATCCTGATATTATCCTTTTTATTTCAGTTGGTTCTGTTGTGATGTCACCCATTTCATTTCTTATTTGTGTTAGTTGTATTCTCTCCCTTTTTTCCTTTGTTAAGTTTGCCAGTGGTGTGTCAATTTTATTGATCTTTTCAAAAAACAAACTTCTGATCTTGTTGATTTTTTCTATTGCCCTTCTAATTTCTGTTTCATTGATTTCTGCTCATATCTTTATTATTTCCTTTCTTCTGGTGACTGTGGGCTTTTCTTGCTATTCTTTTTCTAATTGTTGGATGTGTTGATTTAAAGTGTTGATTTTGGCTCTTTCTTCTTTTTTGATGTGTGCATGTATTGCTATAAATTGGCCTGTGATCACTGCTTTACAGTTTCCCAAGTATTTTGGTATGTTTTGTTTTCATTCTTGTTTAATTCAAGGAAATTTTGAATTTCAATTTTTATTTCTTCTCTTACTCAGTCTTTCTCAAGGAGGTTGTTATTCAGTGTCCATGTGTTTACTCTTTTTCTGTTGATCTTCCTATTGTTGATTTCTAATTGTCATCTGAGAAGATACTTTGCAGCATTTCTATGTTTTTACATTTATTAAGGCTTCCTTTATGTCCTAACATATGGTCTATCATGGAAAATGTTCCATGTGCACTGGAGAAGAATGTATATTGTGCTGCTATTGGTTGAAGTGCTCT
>NW_006928919.1:7042-7708 GCF_000298275.1 Orycteropus afer afer
TCTCTTGTAAGGTTGGTCTGGTTTAAACAAATTCCATTAGTTTCTGCTTATCTGGAAATCTCCTAATTTCACCATCATATTTGAGGGACAATTTTGCTGGGTATATAATTCTTGGTTGAAAATTTTTCTCTTTCAAAGTTTTATATATACCATCACATTGCCTTCTCACTTGCATGATCTCTGCTGAGAAATCACAGGTTATTCTTACTGGCAGTGCTTTGTAGGTAACTTCTGTTTTTCCCATACTGCTTTCAGGATTCTATCTTTGTCTTTGGTTTTGGTGATTTTGATGAGGATATGTCTTGGTTATTTTCTTTTGGGGTCTATCTTGTTTGAGCATCACTGCACTTCTTGAATAGATATATTCTCATCTTTCATCATATCAGGGGAGTTCTCTTCCAGCAATTCTTGGACAATTTTCTCAGTGGTTTTATTTTTCTTTTCCTGTTCTGGAATTCCGATGACATGTAGATTATTCCTTTTGATGGTATCCCACATGAACCTTAGGCTTTCTTCATTTTGTTTTGATTTTTTTTTTTTTTTTTCTGATTGATCCCTTTCCATAGACTTATTCAGATATTTGTCTTCAATCTCATTAATTCTGTCTTCCATTGCATCAATTCTACTCCTTTGCCCTTCCACTGTGTTATCTATTTCTGACAATTT
>NW_006928920.1:0-1346 GCF_000298275.1 Orycteropus afer afer
AATTTACTCTGTAAATCTTCACCCAAATCCTAAAAAAAAAAAAAAAAAAAAAAACCTTGAAGGAAAAGAATTGCCAACCAAAATTTTATATCCAGCTAATTGTAGATCAATACCTCTATGTGGGTTGAAATTAAGAAATTTCCAGACAAACAGAAATTAAGGGAATTTGTGAAAACCACACTAAGAATTTGTGAAAACCTACAAGAAATGCTTAAGGGAGTCCTTCCAAGAGAAAACTAACCATAGAAAACAGGAAATTAAAATCAAGACACTTGACACCATCACCTAGAAACCAACCCAGAAAAGACAAGAACTCTCAAAACTGAAATAAACTTACAAAAATGTAAATAGAGAAATAGGAGTCAATCTGTAAATGACAACAACAACAAAACAGAAAGAATAAATGTCATAATCACAAACTTTCAACTGGAGAGGAAGTCAAGATAATATCTATGTAGAACAGACTGTAGCATAAACATAAAGAAAATTAACAAGATTTCTAACCAAAATGAAAAAGAAGAAACTCACAAGAACTTAGTAAACACAAAACCCACAATAATGAAGAAAAGGGACAAAATATTCAGTAACAAAATGAACTCAGCACAGAAAAAATATTCGGATCAATGAAACACAAACAACAGAGCAAAAAAACACAAAGGAATAACAGTAGTGAGTTCATAGTTATTATTAATTATACTGAGTGTGATTGGACTAAATACACCAGTCAAGAGAAAGAGAGTGACAGACTGGATAAGAAAAGAAGACTCATTGATGTGCTGCCTACAAGAGATCCACCTCAGACACAAAGATAAAAATAAATTTAAAATCAAGTGATTTAAAAATATATATCAAACTAATCACAACCAAAAATGAGCAGGTATTGAAATATTAATTTTTGACAAAATAGACTTCAAGGTAAAAGCTGGCATAAGGGACAAGGAAGGGTAATAAAAAAAGGCTCAATTGACCAAGAGGCAAATCGCCCAATGAAAGAGCTCCAAGTTATATAAAGCAAACATTAACTGAATTGAAAGAAGAAATAGACAAATCTACAATAGTACTAGGAGACTTTAACATACCACTTTTGTGGAAGAACAATGAGGAAAATAATAAAACTAATTGTTGATGCAGAACAACTAGGAAAAAAAAACTCAAAAAACATACAGAAGATCTCAACAACACAATCAACCAACTTAGTCTCATAGACACACATTCTTCTCCAGAGCACATGGATTGTTCTCTAGAATAGATCATATGTTAGGCCACAAAACAGGCCTCAATAAATTTAAAAATATTGAAATACTACAAAGCATCTTCTCATTTCACAATGCTATAAAATTATAAAT
>NW_006928920.1:2489-3619 GCF_000298275.1 Orycteropus afer afer
TTTGAGTGTGCCTGAAATTGTTGGAAATTTGTGACTCTCTAACAATAAGAATCTTCCCTGAAGTTGAGCTACAGTCTTGCAAATAAATACGTCATCAAAAATTGCCTGCTCAAAGCCCTAGAAACCGACCCTAGCAACACCAAGCTTTCCTTCTTCTGCTTCCACCTTCTCCACCAGTATCTTCACTCACTAAATAGAAGAAAACATATTCAGCCAATTACATAAAACCTCCCACTTTGAACTCTAAACCCTCTTTATGACAAACAGAAACACGTATCCACACTACACACAGGGATTCTACCACCACAAAGAAAACAGCAGATTGACCCAACACGCTTGCATCAATAATAATAATAATAATAATAATAATAAAAAGCTTCACCTTTTCAAAATATTAAACCACAAAACCAAGACAAAGCAAATCAACACGTAACCAGCAGCTGGTGACAACCTAAAGAGAAGACGCTATACCAGATTCCAGGGACTTAAGAAGAGGTTCTGCTTTCCAGTAACACCAACAACTCTCCAGAAGGCACTGCATGACTGAAGAGATCCTAGTCTGCAACATCTTTTTTTTTTTTTAATTTTGTTTGTTAGTTTTGTTTTGTTTTCTTCTGTTTTTGCTTTTATTTTCTTTTGTATTGTTGGTTTGTTTCTTTGTTTGTTTTCTTTATTCATTACTCTCCTTCTCTACCTTTTACTATCAGTGACCTACCCCAGATATTGCAGATTTATCTGTTTTCTTCTTCCCCTTCCCCTTTTTCTTCTTTTGGGTTACTGGTCCAGTGTGATTTCAGGGTGTATTTCTTGTCCATGTGCTTATAGTTTTTTCAATGATTATTCAATTGTAAGTTTTGCCTAACTCACTGGGAGACAGCAACAGTCCTCATAAGATACAAGTACACCCACACCTCCTAAACTTCACGTACTGAGCAAGAGCTAACATCTCTTTCTCCACCAATGGGCCAACGATAAAAAAACACCAAGAAGAGCTTGAATCACCCTTGGCTGGTCTTCACAAACAATTAACAGAGATCCTAATGCAATACCACGATGCCTCGGAAATAACAGATCATCACAGTCCACACAAAGAAGCAAGATAAAGTGGTAGAAACAAGACAACAGGATAC
>NW_006928920.1:4194-5555 GCF_000298275.1 Orycteropus afer afer
AAAATTGTCCCTCAAATATGATGGTGAAATTAGGAGATTTCCAGATAAACAGAAACTAAGGGAATTTGTTAAAACCAGACCAACCTTACAAGAGACGCTAAAGGGAGAAATTTGAACAGAGAACCAAAAATAGCAAATAACAACTGACCATTAATACACAAGATGACATATCCCAGAAACCAGAGCTATGGACATATCGAAAGCAAAATGAGCTTACAAGACTGTAACAGGGAACCAGAGACATCATTTGGCAAATGAGGACAACTACAAACAAAAAGGGGGAAAAGAATGTGTAGTTGCAGAACTTCTAAATGGTGAGGAAGTTAAGAGAGTTGTAAGACAGATTGCACTGCTCTACACTCAGGGGGAAAATTATAAATCATAGGGTAACCTCAAAGAAAAATTATAAACTTTCATATCACAATAAAAAAGAGGACAAGTACAGATACTCAGCAAATACTTAATCAACAGCAACAAAGGAAATGATAACAGGATTCATAAACATAATGAGCTCAGCACAGAAAATAATATGGAACAAAGAAACCAAGGACAGCAAGAAAAAACAGATAGCAATATGACAACAACCAAATCATACTTGTCAATAATCACACTGAATGTTAATTGATTAAATGCACCACTCAAGAGATGGAGAGTTGCAGATTGGATAAGAAAACACAATCCATCAATATGCTCCCTACAAGAGACACACCTTAGAGATAAAGACAAAAATACACTAAAAATCTAAGGTTGGAAAAATATATATCAAGCAAATGCCAACTGAAAGAGAACAGGAGTGGCAATATTAATTTCTTATCAAATTGATTTAACACAAAAACCACCATACAAGACAAGGAAGGTCATTATATAATGATTAAAGGATCAATTGAACATGAAGATATAACCATAATAAATATGTATGGACCCAATGTAAGGGCCCCAAAATACATAATTCAGACTTTAAAAGAGTTGAAAAGAGTTCCGGCAAGATGGCGGACTAGGCAGAAGGACCGCACAGACCCTCTTCAACAAAGAAAAGGGAAACCAATTAACACAGACACAGAAAATAATCTTGGACCCCTGATCCTTGAAGGGAAGGATACAGAAGTGGACTAAACCCCAACTAGCAGAAGAATTTGTGTGAAAATACCAAAAAAAAAAGGGGACATATGGAGCTGCGGTCTGACAGCGAACTGAGTGACACTGACAGTACAGGCGGCTTGGAGATTCCGGACTGGTGGTAAGACCTAAGAATTAACCTAAAAATCAGCCTGCTAGCCAGGGACTGCACAGACTGTGCACAGTGGCTGGGGAACAGAGAAGGTGAAGAGAAAGGTGGGCTGAGTTGTGGACTTTTGCCGGTC
>NW_006928921.1:0-534 GCF_000298275.1 Orycteropus afer afer
TCATACTGCTTTCCACAGTGGTTGTATCATTTGACAGTCCCACCAGCAGTGTATGAGCGTCCCAATTTCTCCACATCCTTGCCAGCATTTGGTACTTTCTGTCTTGTTGAACTTTCCTACTAGTGCTGGAGCAAGATGTTATCTCATTGTTGTTTGGATTTACATCTCTCTAATGGTTAATGGGGAGCTCTGGTAGCATAGTGTCTAAAGCTCTTGTCTGCTAACCAGAAGGCTGGCAGTTCAAACCCACCAGCCACTCCTCAGAAGCAAGGTTGGGCAATCTACTTCCATAGTGATACCGCCTCAGAAACGCATGGAGGGGTTGTTATGAGTTAGGACTGACCCCACGACAGAGAGTTTGGTTTTTGGTTTTGGAATGGCTAATGATTGTGAATATTTCTTCATGTGTTTGTTGGCCACCTGAATATCCTCTTTGGTGAAATGTCTATTCATGTCTTCTGTCCATTTTTTTTAATTAGATTATTTGTCTTTTTGTTGTTGAGGTTTGGGAGTTTTCTATAAATTCTAGAGATA
>NW_006928921.1:3063-4189 GCF_000298275.1 Orycteropus afer afer
ATCAATTGATATGATCATGTGGTTCTTTTCCTTTCTTTTTATTTATGGGATGGATGACATTGTTTTTCTAATGTTGAACAATCCTCACATACCTGGTATGAAAAGCACTTTGTTATAATGTATTGTCTGTTTGATATGTTGTTGGAGTCTTTTGGCTAGGATTTTGCTGGAAAATTTTGCATCTATATTTATGAGGGATATTGGTGTATAGTTTTCCTTTTGAGTTATGTCTTTACCTGGTTTTGGTGTCAAGGTTATGCTTTCTTCATAAAATGAATTTGGGAGGAGTCCAACTTTTTCTATGTTGTTGAATAATTTGAGTAGGATTCGTGTCAGTTCTCTGAACATTGGGTAGAATTCTCCAGTGAAACTGTCTAGTACAGGACTTTTTTCTGTTGGTATTTTTTATAACCTGTTCAATTTTCTTCTTTTGTTATGGGTCTATTCAACTTTTCCACATCAGTCTGTGTTCGTTTAGGTTAGTAGTGTGTTTCTAGAAATCTGTCCATTTCTTTTAGATTTTCAAATTTATTGGAGGACAGTTCTTCACTGTATCCTGATATCATCTTTTTTTTTATTTCAGTTGGTTCTGTTGTGATGTCACCCAATTCATTTCTTATCTGTGTTATTTGTACTCTCTTCCTCTTTTCCTTTGTTAAATTTGTCAGTGGTTTGTCAATTTTATTAATGTTTTCAGAAAACCAACTTCTAGTCTTGTTGATTTTTTCTATTGTCTTTCTATTTTCTGTTTCATTGATTTCTGCTCGAGTATTTATTATTTCCTTTCTTCTGGTCACTGTAGGCTTTTCTTGCTGTTCTATTTCTAATTGTTGGAGCTGTTGGTTTAAAGTGTTGATTTTGGCTCTTTCTTCTTTTTTGATGTGTGCATTTATTTCTATGAATTGACCTCTGATCACTGCTTTTGCTGTGTCCAAAGATTTTTATGTTTTGTTTTCATTTGATTCAAGGAATTTTTTTTTTCTTCTCTTACCCAGTTTTTCTTAAGAAGGGTGTGGTTCAGTTTCCATGTGTTTGCTCTTTTTCCATTGATCTTCCTAGTGTTGATTTCTAATTTGATAGTGTTGTGCTCTGAGAAAATGTTTTGCAGTATTTCAATGTTTTAAGT
>NW_006928921.1:5300-6357 GCF_000298275.1 Orycteropus afer afer
GGACTTCCTGAAAGGATATATTCTCATCTTTCATCATATCAGAGAAGTTCTCTTCTAACAAATCTTGGACAATTTTCTCAGTGGTTTTCCTTCTCTCTTACTGTTCTGGAATTCTGATTTACACACGGGTAATTCCTTTTGACGGTATCCTACATGAACCTTAGGCTTTCTTCATTTTGTTTTGATTTTTTTTCTGATTTATCCTTTCCCCAAAAAATAGTCAGGTATTTGTCTTCAATCTCATTAATTCTGTCTTCCATTGATTCAATTCTACTCCTTTGCCCTTTCAATGTGTTACCTATTTCTGAAAATTTAATATTAATCTTCCAGATTTCTGTGTGTAGATTTTGTATCATTTCTATTTTTCCATTTATTTTGTCATTTTTTTTCTTGTATTTTTTTCTGAAATTGTTCTAGGGTTTTGTCTGTGTTTTCATTAATTCTGTCAGTGTTTTCCTTGATCTGTCTCTCAATCCTTTGAAGATACTTAAATATAATTCTTTTGAATTCCTTATCAGGGAATTCCAATGCTGCTTCCTCCTCAGTGATGTGTTCTGGGTCTATATCCTGCTCTCTTGTTTCTACCACTTTATCTTGCTTCTTTGTGTGGACTGTGATGATCTGTTGTCTCTAAGACATTGTGACATCGCTGTATTTAGATCTTTGTTAACTATTTGTGAAGAGCAGTTAAGGATGAGTCAGGCTCTTCTTGGTGGTCCTTTATTGTTGGTCAGTTGGTGAAGAAGGAAGTGGTGGCTCTCACTCAGTAAGTGAAGCTGCAGGATGTGTGGGTGTCATTGTGTCACATGGGTACTATTGCTGTCTCTCACTCAGACAAAAATAACATTCAAATAACCATCAAAAAAGTAAAATCAAGTGGCAAAAAAAAAACATGTAAACACACAGAACAATAACAAAAAGAAAAATGAAAAAATTGCAATATCTTGAGAGAGGGCAATAAGAGAAAAAAGGTAGAGTAGGAGAATAATGAAGAAAAAAATGTGAAAAATTCAAAAAGGAAAACAAAGAATGTGGTTAACCATGAGAAAGAAAAAAA
>NW_006928922.1:0-522 GCF_000298275.1 Orycteropus afer afer
CCCCTTTCTCCTGCTCTTCCCGCTTGCTACTTCAGGCGCCGCTGAGTTGTCTCTCCTCACCTGTAAGCCTGGGGCTGACTGCTCTTCTGTCCCGGCTCCTGGCTTTTTTGCTGTCAGTGATAGGGCAATATTTATAAACCAAAAAGGAAAACGAGTTAATACTGTTGTTGTTAGGTGCCATTGCATCAATTCTCATTCATTGAGATCCTATGTACAACAGAAGGAAACACTGCTTGGTCATGCACCATCTTCACAACTCTTGCTATACTTGATCCCATGATTGCAGACACTCTGCCAATCCATCCTGTTGAGGGTTCTCCCATTTTTCCTGACCCTCTACCTTACCAAGCATGTTGTCCTTCTCCAGAGAATAGTTCCTACAGAAAACATGGCCAAAGTAGGTGAGATGAAGTCTGGCCATTCTCGCTTCCAAGGAGTATTCTGGCTGTGCTTCATCCAGGACATGTTATTCTGACAGTTCAAGATTTTTTCAGTATTCTTTGCCAACACCATAATTCAAAG
>NW_006928922.1:2937-3536 GCF_000298275.1 Orycteropus afer afer
TGCCCCTTGTCAGCCCCATTATACACCTAGGAATTCAGATCATACACATAAAGTTATTGGACCACTGTCTGCCAACCCTATACATGTTCTTGGGTACAATCTCCACTTCATACACCTACCTGATATTTCAGTCTGTCCACCCATCTACCCACCCATATACCTATGTTTGCTTTCAATGACCATGCTGTACTATATGTGCAAAAAGGTTCATCTTTGTTGTCTGTTCTACCCACATACATCTCTATGTCTCGCTCTTCCTCAATGCCGCTATATTTATTACTCACATTTGGTACATTGCCATTTTCTTCACCCAAATCAAAACTTATCTCTATCTATCTAACAGTATTCCCTACCCTACCCTCCCACCCCTTGTAACCAACAAAGAAAATGATCTTCCACAGATAAACATTTTCTTGCTTATTACAATAATGGACTAATGCAATATTTGTCCTTTTGTGATTGACATTTCACTCAGCATAATGTCCTCCAAGTTCATCCACGTTATGTGGTGTTTTGCAGATTCTAAATTATTCTTTAGGGTTGCATAGTATTCCATTGTGTGTATGTACTATAGTTTGGTTATCCATTCCTCAGCTGAT
>NW_006928922.1:4970-6042 GCF_000298275.1 Orycteropus afer afer
TTCCAGTACAATGTTGAATAGAAGTGGTGATAGAGGGCATCCTTATCTGGTCCCTGTTCTCAAGAATAATGGTTTCAGTCTCTCTCCATTGTGAATAATGTTGGCTGCTGGTTTTGCATAAATGCCCTTTATTACGTTGAGGAATGTCCCTTGTATTCCTGTTTTGCTGAGAGTTTTGATCAAGAATGAGTGTTGGATTTTATCAAATGACTTTTCTGCATCAATTGATATGGTCATGTGGTTCTTCTCCTTTGTTTTGTTTATGTGGTGGATGACGTTGATTGCTTTTCTAAAGTTGAACCATCCTTGCATGCCTGATATGAACCCCACTTGGTCATAATGAATGATTTTCTTGATATGTTGTTGCAGTCTATTGGCTAGGATATTGTTGAAGATTTTGCATCTATATTCATGAGGGATATTGGTCTGTAGTTTCCTTTTGAGAGGCGTCTTTGCCTGGTTTTGCTATCAAGGTTATACTTGTTTCATAAAATGAGTTAGGGAGGATTCCATCCTTTTCTATGTTTTGAAATAGTTTGAGTAGGATTGGTATCTGTTCTTCTCTGAATGTTTTGTTGGATTCTGTGGTAAAACTGTCTGGGCCAGGACTTTTTTAGTTGGTAATTTTTGGATGACCTGTTCAATTTCTTCTTTTGTGATGAGCCTGTTCAACTTCTCCACATAAGTCTGTGTTAGTTGAGGTAAATAGTGTGCTTTTAGCAATCTGTCCATTTCTTCCAGATTTTCAGATTTGTTGGAGTACAGTTCTTCACAGTATCCTGATATTATCTTTTTTATTTCAGTTGGTTATGTTGTGATGACACCCATTTTGTTTCTTATTCATGTTATTTGTATCCTCTCCCTCTGTTCTTTGTTAAATTTGCCAGTGGTTTGTCAATTTTATTGATGTTTAAAAAAAAAAAAACACTTCTGGTCCTGTTGATTTTTTCTATTTTCCTTCTATTTTCTGTTTCCTTGATTTCTTCTTGAATCTTGATTTTTTTCCTTTTTCTAGTTACTGTGGGGTTTTTTTTTTTTTCCTTGACTGATGCAGAGTAGGGGCTGCCACAGG
>NW_006928923.1:0-1161 GCF_000298275.1 Orycteropus afer afer
TCCATCTTCCTAGTCTGTCTCAGTCTGTAAGCTGGGCTGATACCTGTGCACCATGTGCATTCCCCTAGGTTTGAAACACCAGTGGCTCAGCTCCAAAACTCACATCAACATGTCACCACTGTAGGACAAACCAACAGACAAGTTTGTCTCTCTGTTGGAAAACTCCCCTAGCACCCTTACCTGGGTCCCTTCCACTGACTATCCCTCCTTAGTCTTATCTTGCACTTGTTCATGCATAGTCACAATGTTGCTTTAAGGGTCAGAAAGAAATCAAATGTTGTCTGAAACTTAAGTGGAGCCTCAAAATGGAGTTAGGGCTCCCACTGTACACCACAGCCTTCCACAAACCCAAGGGCTTTTAGAATTTAAGGTCTAATACTGGTCTCCTGACAGAATTCTAAGTTTGGACTCTTTCTAATATACCATGCTGTTAGATGATAGAAGAATTAAATCTTTTCCCCTTGTGACACCACTGTGGTTATACATACTTTCATTTAAAATTATAGTTTGTATTAATTGTGTTTAACAATTCCCATTCATTAGATCACAGACTTCTTTAGAGATAGTGTCGGGTTATTGTGTATCAAGATCTGGTATTTATTAAGTGCTCAAATAAAGGCTTAAGCAGGAAGAACAGCTGAGGTTAAATAAATGCAAAATAAAGTAAGAATTCTGCCTTCTCCAGCGCACGTAAAGCACAAGAAGAGACAGAAACTAATTAAGTAGAAAAAAAAGGATTAAGGGAATGAGAGAAATTGAGACGATATTTCCATCCTTCCCCACCCACGATGGTTGGTCTGTAAAGTTCTCGAAGGGATTCAAACACTGACCGAACACACCACAACACCCTGTGTCTACCACCTCAGAAGCCAATGCTAATTACTAATTAGTACTACTAATAGTAGTAGTAGTAGTTGTTGTTGTTTGCCGTCGAGTCGGCCCTGACTCATAGCAACCCCTCCTTGGGTTTCCGAGGCCGTATCACTACGGAAGTAGGATTGCTCAACCTTCCTTCCGAGGAGTGGCTGGTGGGTTTGAACCGCCAGCCTTCTGATTAGTAGTCAGTGCCTTAGCCACTATGCTACCAGAGCTCCCAATAGTAGTAGTAGTATTACTAATAATATTATCAGTATTATTACTACTACTAATAATAGTAGTTTT
>NW_006928923.1:1267-2851 GCF_000298275.1 Orycteropus afer afer
GGCACCCAGGCTCCATCTGAGCTTGCAGACTGGGATGGAATTCCTGCCAGCCCAGAAAGTGGGCGGGAGTGAGGGATGACTGCACCTCATTCACCAAGAGGGTTTGTGGTATAAAAGTAACAAGGGGAATGTCGCACCTTTTCAGTTGTCTGAGGCTGGGATGTTCTTGGGGTTCCCAGCAAGTGGAGCCTGTTCTTAAGTCCCTGGAACCTGGAGAATGCTGTTGCTTTAAATATTCAAAATGGTCAAGCCACTTGTAAGCATTCAAAATGGCTGCAACCTCTTGGCAGACAAAGTCCACAGCTCAGCCTGCCTTCCTTTTCGCTGCTTCCCCTTTTATTCCACAACCACCGGAGCAGTCCTCCATGCAGTCCCTGGCTAGCAGGACTGATTTTTAGGTTAATTCTTAGGTCCTAGCACCACTTGGCTATATCCAAGCTATTTGTGCCTTCAGGATCACTGCCAGACCTCAGCTTTGTATATTTTGGTGTTTTCATGCAAATTCTTCTGCTAGTTGGAGTTTAGTCCACTTATATATCCTTCCCTTCATGGCTCAAGTGTCCAGGATTATCTTCTGTATCTGTTTTAATTGGTTCCTCTTTCTTTGTTGAAGAGGGTCTGTGCAGTCTTTTTGCCTATTTCACCATCTTACCAGCAGATTCAAGTCTATTAAAAGTCCCAAGATGGGTAGAGCATGACAGACTGCTGAACAATGACTTGGCTACATGCAGGGTTCAAGCATGCCAAAAGCTTGAGACCATTCCCAAAGCTTCTCCTTACATAGTGGAAGCAGACCACATCCCTAAGGCAGCTACTCAGCTGCTTGTGGCAGATTCCACCATGGAGTTGATTGCCAAACTCATCATGGGGAATAACTACCACTAACTGCCAAGCCTCTCAAAAGTGGGCCTAGCCACGTTGACATATAACGTTAACCAACACAATACCAAAAACTTTGTGAACTGAGTTAAAGCTAGACCTCTGCCCAGGTGCCAAACTGACCACTGAGTGATGCACACACGGGACAAATTATGCTGCTGGTTTAAAGCCTGAGAAAACTGAACTGATATTGGATCCACACTGACAGAAGACAAGAAGTAACTCGTGGCCCAAACCTAGCCATATATAGATTACTTGCTAAAACAAATATATCAACATTCTTCATAAGTTTAAATAAGACCTTTAAACAAGAGTCTCATAATGTAATACTCAAAATATCCACAATTACTCAGCACACAAAGAATGATGAAATGCTCCTACTTGATGAGCAGTGACTGGGATCTTAAAAGCTAAGAAATGGCCATCTAAGGTGCAACTATTGGTCTCTTGTCATCTAGAGCAAAGAACAGTGAAGAAAATAAAAAGTACATTGAAACAATTAGTTCAAGGGACTAAGTGGACCACATGAACCTCAGATTCCTAAATCCTGAGACCAGGAGAATTAGATGGTGCCTGACTATCACTGACAACCACTTTGAGATGGGTCACATTAAGAGATCTTGGATAGAGTGGGAGAAAATTGTGGAACAAAACTCAAAATAATAATGATAATAAT
Organism: Orycteropus afer afer; assembly: GCF_000298275.1. Lineage (NCBI taxonomy): Eukaryota > Metazoa > Chordata > Mammalia > Tubulidentata > Orycteropodidae > Orycteropus > Orycteropus afer. Next base: position 2,823 of record NW_006928923.1, read on the forward strand.
AATAAAAGACCGGGATCACTGGTCTGATA
>NW_006928923.1:3246-5212 GCF_000298275.1 Orycteropus afer afer
AAGCTACACAGACCCTCTTCAACAAAGAAAAGAGAAACCAATTGACACAGATACAGAAGATAATCCTGGAGCCCTGAGCTTTGAAAGGAAGGATAAAGAAGTGGATTAGGCATCAACTAGTAGAAGAACTTGAATGAAAACAATGAGTAAGGAGACAAGCAGATCTGCAAACTGTCAGCTGTCCTGATGGCACAGACAGCCTGAATATTTCCAAGTGGTGTTAGGACCTCAGAATTAACCTAAAAATTGGCCCTGCTCACCAAGAGCTGTATGGACCACTGCACAGGTAGCTGACAACTGAATAGGAAACAGCAAAGAAGGAGACAAACAGAGCTGTGGACTTTCAGCTGTTCAGAGGGTGTAGCCATTTGGAATGCTTACAAGCGGTGGCTGGGCACAGCCATTTGGAATGTTTACAAGCAGTGGCCATTTTGGATATCTAAAGTGACAGCATTCTGTTCAGATTCCAGGGACCTAAGACTAGGCTCTGCTTGCCAAAGACAACGTGAACATATAGGAAGCTGATGACTGGAAAGGAGACAGGTAGTGAGTGCATAAGTGCTGCAAACTACTGAATAGAGAAGCACAGTACCCTGCTTACTCAGATATATCCAAACAAAACAAAATGAAAATCCTGGGTGAATCACTCCAACATACAAACACCAATTAAATATAAACACAAAAATGTCACAATGTCTCGGAGACAACAGACCACCAGAGTCCACACAAAGAAGCAAGATAAAGCAGGAGAAACAAGGGACCAGGATACAGACCCATAACACATCCCTGAGGAAGACACAGCATTGGAACTCCCTGATAAGGAATTCAAAACAATTATATTTAGGTACCTCAATGAATCAAGTAACAGAGTAAGGAAAACACTGACAAAATTGAGGAAAACAGAGAGAAAACCCAAGAACAATTGTGGAAGACAATACAAGAACAAAATGACAAAATAAATGAAAAATTAGAAAGGATACAAAATCTACAGATAGAAATCCAGAAGATTATACTAAATTCTCAGAAATAGATAACATATTGAATGGGCAAAAGAGTAAAATTGAATCAATGGAAGACAGGATTAGTGAGATTGAAGACAAATATCTCAATAGTTCTTTGGAAAGAGATCAATTAGAAAAAGATCAGAAGCAAATGAAGAAAGCCTGATGTTCGTGTGGGATAGCATCAAAAGGAATAATCTACATGTGATTTGAATTCCAGAACAAGAAGAGAAAAATAAAACCACAGAGAAAATTGTTGAAGATTTGGAGAATATCCCTGATATGATGAAAGATGAGAATATATCCATTCAAGAAGTCCAACAAATCCCAAACAGGATAGACCACAAAAGAAAATCAACAAGACATATTATAATCAAACTCACCAAAACCAAAGACAAACAAAGAATTCTGAAAGCAGCACAAGAAAAATGAAGTTACCTACAAAGGACAACCAATAAGGCTAAGCTCTGATATCTTGACAGAAACCATGATGGTGAGAAGGCAATGGGATGGTATATATAAAACCCTGAAAGAAAAAAATTTTCAACCAAGAATTATGTATCTGGCAAAACTGTCCCTCAAATATGATGGTGAAATTAAGAGATTTCCAGAGAAGCAGAAATTAAAGGAATTTGTTAAAACCAGACAAACCTTACAAGAGATGCTAAAGGGAGAACTTTGGACAGAGAACCAACAACAGCAAACAACCAACCATTAACACACATGATGACATAACCCAGAAACCAACCCAGTTATGGAAGTATCTGAAATAAATAAGCCTAAAAAATTGTAAATAGGGAACCAGAGACATCAATTGACAAATGAAGACAACTACAAAACCAAATGGAGGGAAAAATAGTGTCATTACGGAACTTCTAAATAGAGAGTAAGTCAAGACAATTGCAAGATAGAATGAACTGCTCTAAACTTGGGAAGAAAATTATAAATCACAAAGAAAAATGATG
>NW_006928923.1:5312-5853 GCF_000298275.1 Orycteropus afer afer
AATGATAACACACTTCACAAACAAAACAAGCTCAGCACAGAAAATTATATGGAACAAAGAAATAAGCAACACCATGAAAAAACACAAAACAAAATGACAGCAACAAATTCATACTTGTCAATAGGCAATGGATTAAATGCACAACTGAAGAGACAGAGAGTTGCAGACTGGATAAGAAAACACAACCCATCAATATGCTGTCTACAAAAGACACACCTTAGAGAGAAAGACACAAATAGACTAAAAATCAAAGGGTGGAAAAAGATATAGCAAGCAAATGGCAACCATAAAAGAGCAAGAGTGGCAATATTAATTTCTGATAACATTGACTTTAAGACAAAAACTACCATCAGAAACAAGGAAGGATATTATATAATGATTAAAAGATCGATTGAACAAGAGGACACAACCATAATAAATATCTATGCACCCAATGAAAGAGCCCCAAAATACACAAATCAGACTTTAACATAATTGGAAAGACAAACAGATGAGTCCATAGTCATAGTGTTGCTGGGTTTTTTTTTTTTTTTTAATTAGA
>NW_006928924.1:0-678 GCF_000298275.1 Orycteropus afer afer
TCTTCCTTCTTCCTAGTCTGTCTCAGTCTGTAAGCTGTGTTGAAACCTGTGCACCATGTGCAACCCTGCTGGCATTTGAGACAGTGGTGTCAGAGCCTGAAGCCTCCCAGCAATGTGCAAGCCACCACAGTATGACAAACTGACAGACAAGTTTATCTTCCTTGGTCGTTCTAAACCTGTCCACCCTCCCCTTACCTGGATCTCATGGCTCTATCAGCTCTATTGTCCCTGGCTTTTTTCCCACTTCCTGCCTCTTGGGTGTGTGGCCCATCTCCCTCCCCTTACTTGGATCCCACAGCTCTGTCTTGGCCCAGCTCCTCCCCTGCCTCCCGTGTCTGGGTGCCTGGTCTGTCTACCCACCCTTACCTGAATTCCCACGGCTCTGGAGTTGGTTATGTATTAATCCACATTCTTTTTTTCTTTTTCTTTTTTACTTTTATTACAGTGAAAACATACACAAAAAGACATTCACCAACAACTTCCATATTTATATTTCAGGGGCATTGATTACATTTTTCACATTGTGCCACCATTATTGCTATCCTTTTCCAAAATATCCCACCACTTCTTAGCATAAACTCAGTGGCCCCCAAACAAAAGGTTCCCTTTTTCCCCTCCCTCCTACTACCCCTGGTAACCACTAATAATAATCTTTGGTGTGTGTGTGTGTGTGTGTAT
>NW_006928924.1:1458-2972 GCF_000298275.1 Orycteropus afer afer
CTACTATGAAATGTATCAGTAATACCTGGAATCCCTTTCACACAAAGTCAACCAATATGGGATTTTTAAAAATTTTTTTGGTCTGACCTCCATGATGTGCTATTCTGCTTTGATGGAGCTCATCATATCATAACTCTATAAAGAAATTGATAACTTATTTGCATTCTTATATGGCAGGTTGAATATTTTTGGGCCTTCTTTTATGGATAAGCCATTTTCTCTCTCAACATTCCATCTGCTGTTATAGCCCTGAGGAAGAAGAAAAGGATGTATGTACCTTGTTGGGAAAGAAGAGGCTTTGATAAGGGGAAAGTATCTTCTAGACAGGGAGATAAAGTTCTATCCCTTCCAGCCTGGTTGGAGGATGGGAAGGGGATGAGAGACAGAGGTAAGAGAAGCATATAGTTAGACTCATGCCATCCTATTAGGTTGAGATCCTGGGGATTCAGGGGAATATCAGTGACTGTGAGACTTTTGTCCTCATTTGGAACTCTGAGGAATATATATATTGTTGTTGTTAACTGCCAATTAGTTGGCCCTGACTCACAGCAACCATATGTACAATAGAATGCATCATCCTCACAATTGCCAGCATGTTCAAGTCCATTATTGCAGCTACTTTGACAATCTAAACTGAGGGTCTCTCACACCCTCATTTGCCTTGTACTTTACCAAATACGATGTCCTGTTCTAGTAATTGATCCCTCTTGATAACATGTCCAAAGCAAGTGATTTAGGCAATGTTGTGATCCATAAGGTCTTCAATGACTAATTTTTTGGTAGTAGATCCTCAGGGCTTTCTTTCTAGTCCATCTTAGTCTGAAAATTCCACTGACAACTGTCCACCATGGGTCACCCTACTGGTATTTGAAATACTGGTGACATAGCTTTCAGCATCATAGCAATATGTAAGCTACCATAGCATGACAAACTGACAGACAGGTGGTGGATACCCATAGTAGTAGAGTATAAATGGCAGTGCAGTCTGATGAAGCAGTGTTTTGATGATCTACTGCTGTGTAACTGAAAGTATCTCAAAACTTAGTGCCTTAAAAAAATGACAACATCAATTTTGCTCACAAATCTGCAATCTGGGCAGGGCTCAGTGGAGACACTTGTCTCCATTCCACCAACCATCAATTGGAGTGGCTCAAAGGCTGGAAACTGGAATTATCTGAAGGCTCACTTATTCACACTACTGACATTTATTTGATGCCGACTGTTGGCTGGGAGCACAGTGAGAGGGCTATCAGCAAGAACACCTACAAGTGACCTTTTCATGTGGCTTGGGCTCCTTTACAACATGACTGCTGAATCCCAAAGGTGAGCAACACAATGTAACCAGATGGAAGTCATAGAGCATCATATCTGCCATAGTCAAAGGCCTGCCAAGATTCAAGGAGGAGAGAACACAGGCCATATTTCTTGAAGAATGAGAACAAACTTCATATTGTAAGAAAAGAATGTGAGATGTGATATATTGATAGAGTCACCTTTGAGACATACAACCTGCC
>NW_006928924.1:3072-4178 GCF_000298275.1 Orycteropus afer afer
AAGAAAAGAATGTGAGATGTGATATATTGATAGAGTCACCTTTGAGACATACAACCTGCCATAGGCAGAGATAGAGGGAGAGATTTCTAGAAAGATGGGAAGGACAGGGCTAGCCCTAAATATAAAACCACAGACTAAGGAGGACCAGAGATATAGGGAAAAAATTAAATAAAGGATCTGAGGTAAGTATGGTTGAAGACTGGGGTACCATGTCAGGGCTGAACTAGAGGCAAGCAGAAGATTTTACAAGGCAGAACTCTTGAAGTTGTAAGTGACTTGATAATAACTCAAAATGCCTTGTGAGAAAAGAGAATACATAGGCTTATGAAACTGAGAAGTCCAGGGGCAGATCATCAAGAACAGCTGGATCCAAGCACTCACTTCATGGCATCAGATTTCTATCCTTTTCTTTTCAGCTCTGTTTCCTGCTGAGTTTCAGGCAGGCTTCTTCCTGATGGCAGCTATAGTCTTGTCACCTAGGAACACAGAAACTCTATTAGAAAGAGACTTTTTCCTCTCTAATTATTTCTATGGAATTTTCCAGGATTATCTCTAATTGACATAGCTTGGTAACATATTGAGTCTGACCCAGTCCCTTTGGACAGATGGATGGAATGTTCCGAATGGCCAGGTCAAGAGCTGGGATATGGGTCAGTCCCAACAGAATCACGGGGATGGAGAGTGGTGGAGGAGTGATTCTCCAGATAAAATCTTTATGCTGTTATTGGAAGAAGGGCAAGTGGATGCTGTATTAGTCAGTCATTGACAAAATAATGCTGCATAACCAACTACCCTAAAACCCAACAGTCAAACAAAAAACCAATTCTTTAGACTCAGGCTCATAGAGGAGATTAGCCATAACTGAGAACTTCCCAATCCAAGTGTTGGAAGCAGGAATAGTGTGTGCAAAGGCCTTGAGGCAAGAGAGATTTTGGTGTGACTGAGAAACCAGAAGAAGACTAATGTTGAGGGAGGGTGGGATAGTGGAGATGCATGGAGTTTGCATGGTGAGTGTTTCACCAATGCCTTTAAGCAAAAGTGATTTTTTTCATATTTATTTTTTAAATATACCTTTCCCTGCTAGGTAGAAAATTGAGTAATAGATA
>NW_006928924.1:5929-6642 GCF_000298275.1 Orycteropus afer afer
CTTTTTTGCTTTCTTTTCTCCGGTGATTAGTTTGCTTATATTTGTAAATTTTAAAACACCTACTATTATTAATACTTTGGCCTTTTTATTATTATTCTTAATTTTCCCCTACCAGGTCTTAGTTTTCAGGATTTTTTCTTTTCCCTGTGCCTGGCTGAAATTTTTTTTTTTCCTTTCTTCCCCAATCCCAAATTTAAGGTTTTTTTTTTTTCTTTTTCCCCTTTTTTCTTGTGATTAACCCATTCCTTGTTTCTCTTTTTGCATTTTTCCTATTTTTTTCTTCATTCATTATTCTCCTTCCCTACTTTTTTTTTCTTAGTGCCCTATCCCCAGATATTGCAGGTTTGCTTTGTTTTTTCTTCTTTTTTCCCTTTTTTTCTTTTTTTGGTTACTGTTCCTGTGTGATTACATGGTGTGTTTTCTGTCCATGGGCTTTTAGTTTTTGATGGTTATTCAATTGTAATTTATGTCTAACTGAATGGGAGACAACAACAGTCCTCATAAGACACAACTACACCCACACCTCCTGCAACTTCACTTAATGAGCGAGAGCCACTTCCTCCTTCCCCACCAATGGGCCAACAATAAAAAACCACCAAGAACAGCCTGAATCACCCTTGGCTGCTCTTCACAAATAGTTAACAGGGATCTAAATACAACAATGCCACGATGCCTTGTAAACAACAGACCATCACAGTCCACACAAAGAAGCA
>NW_006928925.1:0-573 GCF_000298275.1 Orycteropus afer afer
TTGAACCGCCAGCCTTCTGGTTAGCAGTCAAGTGCCTTAGGCACTATGCTAGATCAATATAATATAACAGAAATGATTCTGTGCCAATTCTGGATGTAGCTTTTAGGAGGACTGGCAGCTTCTGACATGGCCTCTTGGAGCCCTGAGCTGCCATGTAAAACGTCAAACAACCTACCCTACTAGAGGGACCACCTGGAGAGGTCTTGAGACTACATGGAGAAGGAGAGGAGCCCACTGAACTCAGCATGCCAATCATCCCAGCCAAAGCACTGAGTCTGCAAGTAAAATCATCTTATTCCTCTAGACCAGCCCTATATCAGTTGAATACCACCAAGTGACTCTAGTTAATGCCCTACAGAGCAGAAGAATTCCCCAACTGAGTCCTGCCCAAATTTCTGACTCACAAAACTGTAGAATATAATAAAATGGTTGTTGTTTGGTGCAGTTTGTCATGCAGCAATAAATAAGCAGAACAGGCCAAGAGTTAGAAGTCATTTGCTAAGAATGATGCAGCAACTATACCAGCTCTGGTCCGGCCACCTCCAGATTTCTTGTTACAAGAGCAAAACAAAT
>NW_006928925.1:2129-3201 GCF_000298275.1 Orycteropus afer afer
AAAAAAAAAAAAAAATCCAGAAAGATAAACCAGCCATTAAAATCCTGTGGAACACAGTTCTACTCTGACACATATAAGGTCGCCATTGGTTGGAATCAACTTGACAGTGACTGATGCCCAAAAAGATCAATGAATGATGTGCTCAAGCTATTATAATTAATGTGTTCACCACGGGTATGAACTTGTCATGAACCATTTGCAATGGATTTGGGAATAAGACATGTTGGGGCTTGAGGATCAGTTCTACCACTTTCAAATTGACAAATTGGGCCAGTAACTAAATCTCTCCAAGCCTCAGTTTCCTCAGTGACTAGGGTAGCCTATTCGTCTTCTTGGGTTTTTGTGAGGATTAAATTGAACTCTTTCTCTCTAAATTGAATGAGATCTATCCATCTATTTGATAAATATTAAATATCTTCTATGTGTTAGTTGAGGAGCTCTGGTTATATAGTTGTTCAGGCATTTGGCTGCTAGTCAGAAGGCCAGTGGTTCGAACCCATCAGCTGCTCCGTGGAAGAAAGATGAGGCAGTCTACTTCCATAAAGACTTGTTGGTGTTGTTGTTATGTGCCGTCGAGTTGGACCCAGCTCATAGCGACCCCTCCTTGGGTTTCCAAGGCGGTATCAGTACAGAAGTAGATTGCCCAACCTTCCTTCCGAGGAGTGGCTGGTGGATCTGAATCACCAGCCTTCTGGTTAGCAGTCAAATGCCTTGGGCACTATACTGCCAGAGCTCCTCCATAAAGACTTACAGCCTTGGAAAGCCAATGGGGGTTGCTATGAGTTGGAGTCGACTCGATGGCGGTGAGTTTGGTTTTGGTTTTGATGTGCTAGTCTAGGCCCACCCTAGGGGAGGCCCAGGTCAAGAGTACAAATGGAAACCTACTCACCCTTAAATGTTTATAAGTTATAAATGTAGTTTAAAAGTTATTTGAAAAATGTTCTATCTTTCTTCTGGATAAATATACCTTTATAACTACCTGATAGGAGCTCTGGTAGCATAGTGCCTAAGGCACTTGACTGTTCACCAGAAGGCTGGTGGTTCAAACCCACCAGCCACTCCTCGGAAGGAA
>NW_006928925.1:4826-5550 GCF_000298275.1 Orycteropus afer afer
AGTAAAATCCCAAGACCTGCAAAACCTGGTCCACCCAGTCTCTGACTATCTCCGATCTCATCACCTGCCACATGTCTCATTGCTCACTCAGCTCCAGCCCCCCGGGCCTTCATTCTCTTCATAAAACATACTGAGTCCATTCCTCCCACCACAGGGCCTTTGCCCATGCTGGTCCCTCTCCCTGGAGCATCCAGCTTTTGGGCTGGGTCCTCTCATCATTCAGGCCTGGGCTTAGATGCACCCACATCATGAAGACATTTGCTGGCATCCTCTTGGGAGTAGCTCCCTTCTCACCCCAGTTCCATTTAGTAGGTCACCATTTCCATCCTCCCTACCACAGTGAGTAGCGTGTTGGAATAATTAAGAATTCCTGCTCTGAGCTAGACTGCATCCAAATCCTGGCTTTGCCATCTACTGCACCCTTCGATAAAGCATTCAACCTGTCTTCCCATAAGTCAATTATTCAACCTCCAATTTCCCTTGAAGAGGTTATTCAATCTCTGCTTTTCCATCTGTGAAAAGGGTTAATAATTAATCTAGCTCATTATGTTGTTGTGAGGATTAGATGAGTTAATGTATATATTTATGACATATATTTTTTTCTTTGAAAAATTGTGGAGTAGAGATCTAGCAAGATGGCGGACTAGGCAGAAAGACTGCACAGACCCTCTTCAACAAAGAAAAGGGAAACCAATTAACACAGACACAGAAGATAATCCTGGAC
>NW_006928926.1:0-1289 GCF_000298275.1 Orycteropus afer afer
TGGCAATTCCTTAAAAAGTTGGAATTAGAAATACCATTTGACCCAGCCATTCCATTACTAGGTATATATCCTAAAGAAGTGAGAGCCATGACAAGAACAAACATATGCACACCCATGTTCATCGCAGCACTTTTTACAATAGCCAAAAGATGGAAACAACGTAGGTGTCCAACTGAGGAATGGATAACCAAACTATGGTGCATACACACAATGGGATACTATGCAACCCTAAAGAATAACGTAGAATCTGCAAAACACTGCATAACGTGGATGAACTTGGAGGACGTTATGCTGAGTGAAATAAGTCAAACACAGAAGGACAAATATTATATTGGTAGGTTATTGTAAAAGTCAAGGAAAGGTTTATCTATGGAAGAAAATTTTCTTTGTTGGTTACCAGGGGTGGGAGAGGAGGGGAGTGAACACTTAGATAGGTAGAGATAATATTGGTTTGGGTGAAGAGAAGGGTAATGTACCAAATGTGAATGATCAGCATGGTGGCATTGAAGAAGACAGAGAGAGGTACATGGGAGATGCAGACAACAAAGATGAACCCTTTTGTACATACAGTACTGTGTTGTCATTGAAGGCAAATGGGTATACGGGTGGATAGATGGGTGGACAGGCTGAACTACTAGGTATGTCTGCAGCAGGGAGTGTACCCAAGACCATGCATAGGGTTGGCAGACAATGGTTCTATAAGTGTATTTGTATGTTCTGTAAGAATTCCCAGGTGTATAGTAGAGCTAACAAGGGACAAGGTTGTAGTCACTTCTTGGTCACAGCCAGCTACCCAGAGGGAGCAGGTAATTGAACCTGTAGGCTCAGGACCATAGTTGCAGGGGACATCAAGCTCAATTGGTATAACATACTACATAAAACCTTGTACCACCTCCTACTTTGGCAGATAGTGACTGGGATCTTAAAAGCTTCCGAACAGCCATCTAGATGCAACAATGGGTCTCTCCTCATCCAGAGCAAAGAATAATGAAGAAAACAAAAGATTCATGGAAACAATTAGTTCTAGTGACTGGTACACCATGCAATCCGCAGCCTATATGACTATGAGACCAGAAGAACTAGATGGTGCCTGGCTACCACTGTCAACCACTCAGAGGGGGATCTATGTAGGAGATCCTGGATAAAGAGGGAGAACAATGTGGAACAAAACTCAAAATCATTTGGGAAAAAAAAAGAGGACCAGGTTTGCTGGTCCGATAGAGCCTGATGGAACCGAGACTACGGCCCCTAGCTGCCCTTCAGGTCTGGAATTGAAACCACACCTGTGT
>NW_006928926.1:10816-15138 GCF_000298275.1 Orycteropus afer afer
TCAGGGGTCCAAGATTATCTTCTGTGTCTGTGTTAATTGGTTTCCCTTTTCTTTGTTGAAGGGGTTCTGTGCAGTCTTTCTGCCTAGTCCGCCATCTTGCTGGATCTCTCTGTAGCTTTTTCTAAAATCTGAGCTTTGAAGACGTCATTGTTAAAAAAAACAAACCAAGATTATGTGTAAGAAAAACTGATTTGCCACTTGTCTTCAGAATACTTGCAGCCCTGGGCTCACATTCTGCTTGGTAATAAGCAGCTGCCCTGGCCAAGTTTCCCCTACTATTCAAAAGTAGTGTTCCTGTGAAACATTATGTAACCCAAAATGGTGTAAAGTATCAAATCATAAAAAATAAATAAAATCTAAAATATTACATATAGTGTTCACAAACACAGTTCAAAGCTATGGTGGCTTGATGGTGAGTATAGTTCTGGAGAAAGAAGCTGATGGACGCCACTCTCACTGCTGGGGTATGCGATGCCTCTTTAACAGCTTGCTGTAAAAGAAACACAGAATACTAGTTTTGCTTCTTGCCTTTTTTTATAAAAGCAAAACTCTTCAGATTTCTTTCAGTTACTGGAAACAGGCATTTTCGTAGGTCTTTCATAAAAGTAAAGTAGTGTAAAATGAACCTTCAAAAAGCAGGGCTAACTGCATACTACCTGCCTGGCCCAGGTAGGCTATGAGTTTGTGGCCCCTGGGACACAATCAATGCTTTTGAGTGTTTGTTTTTGTTTTACGTTTTTGGTTTCCTGGGATAAATCACTACCTTTTGAATGGAAAGACATTCCAGGCAGAGGTTAAGAGGTAAAGACAACCTTGCAGACAAGAAGGCACCGAAGTGTGGAAGTGTGGTGTGTTTTGGTAACCACAGTCTAACTACACAGGAGCTAGAGATAGGGGCATGAGAACAGACTTCATCAGCCTGCAGCTCAGGACTTCTACCTTCCTCCCATGGTCAGTAGGGGCCCATTGAAAGGTCTTATCAGCAAAAGTATGATTTTTTTAAAAAAAAAATTTTATTGTGATTTGGGTGAAAGTTCACAAAGTAAATTCATTTTCTATACAGCAGTTCATACACATTTTGCTTCATGCCACCGACTGCCATTCTCCACAATGCAATAGCTCTCCTCCCACTTCCTCCCTGCAGTTACCTCTTCCCTGTGTCCCTCCCTCCCATGCACTCCTGTCTCTGCCCCTAGCTGTTTCCCTGTGCAAACACTGTCCTTCTGTTCTCCCAGGACTGATCTTATCACTCCAAGTACTGTATCTACCTCATGTAAATGGTCACTCCATATGCCTGGCTGTTGTTTGGCTGGAAGCCACAGGAGTGAGTTCAGTTTCAGAAGTGAAGGGTAACTAGGGGCCATAGTCTCAGGGGTCTCCCCAGGCTCTGTCAGACCAGCAAATTTGGTCTTTTTCCATGATTTTGAATCTTGTACCACATTGTTCTCCCACTCTATCCAGGATTCCCTTCATTGATCCCCCCTCTGAGTGGTTGACAGTGGTAGACCGGCAATATCCAGTTCCTCTGGTCTCATGGTCATATAGGCTGAAGATCGTATGGTCTACCAGTCCTTTGGACTAACCATTTCCATGCACCTTTGGTTTTCTTCATTCTTAGCTCTGAATGAGGAGAGACCCATTGTTGCATCCAGATGGCTGCTTGCAAGCTTTTAAGACCTCAGTCACTACTCACTAAAGTAGGATGTAGAATGTTTCTCTGTAGTATGTTATGCCAGTTGAGCTTGGTGCCCCCTGTGACCAGGGTCCCTAGTCCGCAGGTCCAATTACTTGCTCCCCCAGTATAGCTGGCTGTGGCCAAGAAGCCACCACGAACTTGTCCCTTGTCAGCTCCACTGTACACCCTTTTTTTTTTTTTCCTTTTTGTGGGTGTGTCATCCTGGGTTGAGTGGTCTGCGTGTACATCTTGTTAACTATTGGGCTGAGAGCCTGCCCCTGGGGGTGAGTTTTATTCCAGGTGCCGAATGTATTTCAGGGCCATAGTATTGGGAGTCTCACCAGATTTCATCTGACTAGGAATTCTGGTCATTATTGAGTTTTTGGATTTTGTTCCACATTTTCCCTCCCACTCTATCCAGGATCTCCAGATTTGATCCTTTCCTGAGTGGTTGGCATTGGTAGCTGGGCACCATCCAGTTCTTCTGGTCTCAAGGGCCATCGTGTCCTAGGACTGATTGCTTCTAAATGCCCTTGTTTTGTGTGTGTGTGTGTGTGTGTGTTCTTTTACACTGCTGATGCTAGGAGACCATTAGCTGCATCTTAGATGGCTGCTTGAAAGCTTTTAAGACCCCAGTCATTCCTTACCAATGTAGGATGTGGAGCAATACTTTCATGTATTTTGTTGTACCAACTGAGTCTGGTGTACCCCAGTACTATGGTCCTGAGGTAGTAGCTCTATTGGATCTCTCTCCCATAGTGTTGGAATGTCTGTACACCCATTCTTATAACACATACAAATATGCTTGTAGAAACATCGTCTGCCAGCCCAATACATGGTCATGGGCACATTCCCTCCTGCCTAGACATACCTGATCATTCAGCTTGTCCACCTGTCTAGCCACCCATAGATCAAGGCTTGCCATCACTGACAACACAGTACTGTACATGCAAAAGGGTTCATGTCTGTTTATGTACTTCTCTATTGTCTTCATGTTCAGAAATATGATCATTTTTTAAAGGTTACTGTGGAATCCAGCTCTCCTTGAACTGTGGTAGGTCAGGTGTGCACCAGCTTTGCTTTGCCAGGTCACCCTGGCAGTCAGCTTTCTGGTTGTTGTTCCCCAATAATTTGAAAATCAGCCCATGAAAACCCTGTGGTTCACAACATTTGGATCCCAGTGTGCATGGGGTCACCATGAGTCAGGGGCCTAGAGAAGAACAGCCAACAACTATGCTGTTAGTTGCTATCAAGTTGATTCTGACTCATGATGACCCCATGTGTGCAGAGTACAACTGTGGTGTGACCTTTTTAAGGCTGTGATCTTTCCAAAGTAGATTGCCAGGACTGTCTTTTGAGGTGCCTCTGGGTAAGGTTCATAACCACCAACCTTTCAGCTAGTAGTTTAGTCGAGTTTGTGCCACACAAGGACTCCAACATAAGGGCAGTTCATCATGATTCAATGTGTGTGTGTGCATATATATATATATATATATATATATATATATATATATATATATATATACAGGTAGTCCCTGAAGAAAGACTTACAACAAAGTTCCTGTTCCAACAATTCTGTCATCAGTTCTGACAGAAGTTGAATACCTCTTTTTTTCCCCCCATTATTATTTTTGTTTATTATCAGTATCTTTATAAATCTAATATTTGGGAGTTGAAAACATTACATATAAACTTACAGACATATTTCAATACATATATAAAAAAATACAAAAAGCAAAAATTTAACAATGAAGAGTTGGACAGCACTAGCATTTTCTCAGTTGCACTAATAAGTCCACATGTGGAAGGTTCTGGATTATCACTGGGAATGGGGATGGAGTTTCTATTCAGAAAATTTTCTTCATATATTTTGCAGTAATATCTCACTGCTTCCTGAATCTCCGTATCAACTTTAGCAAAGCGATCAGAGTTTGGCACCATGTTTTCAAGCAACTGAAGCTCCCAATTTAGGTTTAAAAAAAACTCCAGCTAATCCTGTCACTAAAATTTTTTGAAAGCTTCTCTCCTTCTTCTTCCTCATTATTTATTTCTTCTTCAGCATTTCTTTCCTCTTCAAAATCCATTAAGTTCTGATCTGTCAGTTTCCCTTCATGATCTATGAGCTGTTGCACATTGGCAATGTCAAGTTCTAAATTCAGCACTCTTACCATGTGAACAATTTTTCCTGATCAAATGCTTGGAGCATGTTCACGTTAAGTCAGCAATTTTTCCCATATCCCCTGCATGCATTTTCCTGAAACTTCCCCCTCGGAAGATGCAATATCCCAGATATACTGACAGATACACTGTCAGATACACTGACAGTTCATCATAGTTCAAATACATTATAAGTCGGGGACTACGTGTATTATATATCTGTATGCTGAGCAAATAATCTGAGAAGCTGCACTATATGAAGAAGAATGTGGCATCAGGATTGGAAGAAGACTCATTAACAGCCTGTAACCTTGTGTGATAGTTGAAGATGTGTCAACTTGGCTGGACTCCAGTTGTGAGTGGTGGTTCCCATGATGGATCACATGACTGCGTCCTAAGCAGCCGGTCAGTCTAGGGGGAGTTTCCCCAGGGGTGTGGCCTACCTGTAATCTATCCCAGGGACAAACTGGAAGAACGGCATTCCGGACTA
>NW_006928926.1:15238-19161 GCF_000298275.1 Orycteropus afer afer
AAAAAAAAAAAAAAATCACTGGAGGAAAAAAAAAAAAGAATTGGAAAATGGAATGTTGATCTCATCCTGTGTTCCTCATAGTGATCACTGATTGAGGACCCACCTCATTGAAAATTTGGCTGCCTGACGCCCATTTTTTAAAAATCTGAGTTTTGAAACTGTTCATTTATGGCTGACAAAGTGAAAATTTGTTGTTTTAACCCAAATTTTTAAAATGTGGGTGAAGCAGAACATTAACCAGAACAGGAGAAATTATGGATTGAAGCCCTGGAATGGGAGACTCTGAAGAGGCACAATGAGCCCTTTCAGGAGCCTGATGCAGGAGATTGGATTATTGCCAGGACTGTGGAGAGTGCTACATTCATAGGGTTGCAGTCGGCCATCATCTTTGAGCTGGGCACCATTGTTTTCTCTGCCAATCGAGATTTGATTGATGTGCAATGGGCATGCTGCCCATAAGAGGAAGATTAAGTTTCTAGCAGGGCATCAATCCATGATTTTTCCTATTCTGATTATCATTCCAGTTCACCCACATTTTAAAAATTTATATCTGTTCTGGTTTCGCTTCATTGGCCATGGTTGAACTGGGAAGAATTAATTTGAAGCCCTGTTAAAGACCAGTAAGTAATGCACCCTCTGTGAGTGTTGGCTGAGAGGTGTCTGAGTGGAGGATTCACTCTCCAAGAAAATGTGTGGGTGTGGTAAGGTATTAGACTGGTCTTCAGTGAAGCTCACGCTTTTTGACTATCACTGCTAGGTTTCCATCTCCTGGGTTTCTTGGCCAGGTGGAAGGTACTGGAAGTCTAGTCCCTAACCTGAGTGCCACCATGGCATGCTCTGTTCTTCCCTCTTTCCTTTAAGGAGAGGACCTTGGTCCCCTTTCTGCTGGCAGTACTGCTTAAATTCATGGACCATATTCAATTCACTGGCCACACCGGATGGCCTATTAGACGAGGTTTGGTTTGCATTTGTATCTGTTGCTTCTGCTTTCAGAAGCTAGTGTGGCTATCACTTCAGAAATGTACCCTAGATCTCTAGCCTTTGTCCCCCTCCAAAAAAAAGTACAGTGTGATAGTTAAGGTTGTGTGTCAGCTTGGACAACATGACTCTAAGTGGTTTAGCAGTTTATGATGTAGTCATCCCCTGTGATGAGATCTGATATAATGCAGTCGCCTCCGTAATGAATCTGCTATGAGCAGCCAATCAAAGTTTAGGGAGGGATGCTTCCAATGTATATGGAAAAGCTCAGGTTCTTGGACTTGAACCACTGGCCTGCCATATTGCCTGCCAATCTTATAATTGTTGCCTTTGCCACCTGTGAGCCAGCAGCCTATCTATCTATCTTACCCTGCGGATTTGGACTTGCCAGCCTCTGAAGCCAGCAGCCTGCTATGTTGCTTGCCAATACTGGGTTCATCACCCCCTGCAGCTCCATGAGTCTGGAGAAGCCTCCAGTTTAATGTCCAACCTGTGGACCTGGGACTTGCCAGCCTCTACAACTGTGTGAGCCATTTCCTTCATTGATTTTGCTTCTCTAGAGAATTCAGCCCCAGATTTGGGATTGTTTTGTCTAGGAGTTGTGGAAGGACAGAGAAATTCATTGTCATCTTAGATACAAAGAAAGGATAGTGTTTTCTAACCTGACATTAATTGCAATTATCTTGGTGACCACTGAAAGCCCACTGATTCTCTGTCTGCCTTCCCAGGAAAAAAGAAGACTGCTGAGCTAAAAAGACCGAAGGCAAATTAGCGCCTAAAAGCCCATGAACCTGAAAATGAGGCTTCCTTTGTTACATACCTC
The DNA here is from genome assembly GCF_000298275.1 of Orycteropus afer afer. NCBI lineage: Eukaryota > Metazoa > Chordata > Mammalia > Tubulidentata > Orycteropodidae > Orycteropus > Orycteropus afer. The sequence goes on from NW_006928926.1 coordinate 17,040, forward strand.
CTCCTTACCTTGTGTACCCTCCTACCCCATAGTGGTCACTCAGCTGGGGTGCCTGGCTGGGCATGGGTGCTCTAAATCCACCCATCATTCAGGGTGGGGGAATGAATATAAACCCCTCTCTCAACCAGGATTGAGACCTACTGAGACTGGATTGCTTGGCTAGCCTCCTGCTGCAGACTCACTTCTGTAATCCCCTTTACAAATAGAGAGCAAGGTGTTTACAAGGTGTGTATGGGAAGAGTGCAGTGAGAATAATTTGGTTGGCTATTAATGCTTACAAAGAGCCTGCCTTCACTCCTGCCAGCTTTGTTGCCTCAAGGAAGACTTAGGATAGGGTGGAAGGAGGATACAGAGAATGCCTTCTGGAGCCATCAATCAAGCCACCAGGGCCTTGAAAGGAAGTCACCTCCAGCTTACCTTTCCTCCATGCCTCAAATTGCTGTCTTTTGATTTGATTGGTCTGGAATACCAAACCAAACCCACTGCCATGGCATCGATTCCTGCCTTTAAGGATAGAGTACAACTGCCCCCTAGGGTTTCCAAGGCTGTAAATCTTTATGGACAGGAGACTTCCACATCTTTCTCCTGTGGAACAATTGGTGGATTTGAACTACTAACCTTTTGGTTAACAGCCAAGTGCTTAACCACTGTGCTACCAAGGACTCTCGTCTGGGATAATGCCCTAGTATTTTCAAAAGCTTGTCAGGTGATTGGATTGTGTAGCCAGAGCTGGGAACTATGGAGGCCTTTGCCTGAGAGAGGGACTTATCATAGATCAGGCAAGGGGTCATTATATTCCAGCATTCGTGGCCATGTAGGATGACAGATTGGGCAGGAGACAAATATTAGTGGGCATAGAAGGTTTGTTTCTATTCCGATTTGTATGTTTCTGTGTAGAAAAAAAAAAATCACTTAAGACCTGAAGCCTGCACAACTGCTCTTCCACATGTCCCGTATTGTTGACTTGTGGAATATGGCTACTGGAAAAAGGTGTGGCTATACCATCCCTTTGAGGGAGGAGGCAAGGGCTTCTCTCAACAGTAGGCCCCCTGAGCTGATGATCATTGGTGTCCCTGAGTAGGGTGCTGGGTTAGAGGCAGAGGCAGGCTGCAGGTTAGCACATAAAAAAACAGAAAACCAAACCCATTGCTGTCAGGTTGGTTCTGACTCACAGCTACTCTATAAGACACAGTAGAACTGCTTTACAGGTTTTCCAAAGCTCTAATCTTTGTGGAAGCAGATTGTCACAGCTTTCTCCCGTAGAGTATAGGTTCAATCGCTGACATTTTGGTTAGCAGCAGAGCACTTTTACCACTGCACCACCAAGGCTCCAAAATTGGCACATAAGTCAGACAAAAAAGGGCACCCAAGGAGGAGTTGAATCTTTATAGGGCTGAGTGTGTGAACCTCAGGCCCAAGTGTGGGCCAAGCCTATGGAAGTTGCCAGGACCAGGCGCTGGAAGCCAGACAGTGTATACTGAAGCTTTCTGCTCTCCAGGGACTGTGCTAGGAAGAGGTTTGCTTCCAAGCCTGGAGTGGAAAACAGGACAGTGAGAGACCCAGACAGAGTGGGCCTTCATGCCGAGTCCTTATTCCCACCCTGCATCTCCTTCCAGGCTGGGATCCAGGATCTGTTTGGTCAAAAATCTTTGGCAGCCACTGTTCCCTCAGTGAGGAATAGAGTTTTCTGGCAATAATGAAGCAAAACCACTGGTCCTTTTCCCACAGAAAACCTGTCAGAAAGGTAAGTCAGGTAGGGCCTGCGCTCCAGGAGCTCACTGTCCAGTGAGGCTGAGACCCTGCTAACACGGAAGGACCTCTGTTGCACTTGGGGTGAGGGTAGTGAAGGTGTTTCAGAGGATCTGCACACTGGCCCTTCAAATGGAGTCTCACAAAAGTGGTAGGGCAGAAGGAAGCATTTCAAACTTCCCTTAAGTCAAGGCTTGCTAACAGGTAACCCCATCCTGAGCTGTGTAAGTTTCACTGCCACAGTTTTTTTTTGTTTGTTTGTTTGTTTTGTGATTTGGGTGAAGATTTCCAGAGTAAATTCACTTTCCATACAGCAGTTCACATATACTTTGTCTCATGTCATTGACCACAGTTTACCACAATGCAACAGCTC
>NW_006928927.1:0-537 GCF_000298275.1 Orycteropus afer afer
TTCCACTGATGCAATTCTGCTCCTTTGCCCATTTGATATCTTATCTATTTCTGAAAATTTAGTATTCATCTTCTGGATTTCTATCTGTAGATTTTACATCATTGCTTATTTTTCATTTATTTTGTCATTTTGTTCTTGTATTGTCTTTCAAAACTGTTCTAGGGTTTTCTCTGTGTTTTCCTCCATTTTGTCAGTGTTTTCCTTGATGTGTTTCTCAATCCATTGAAGATACCCAAATATAATTCTTTTGAATTCCTTATCAGAGAGTTGCAATGCTACTTCTTCCTCAGGGATATGTTCTGGGTCTGTATCCTGGATCCTTGTTTCTCCTGCTTTATCTTGTTTCTTTGTGTGGACTGTGATGGTCTGTTGTCTCCGAGACATTGTGATGTTTTTGTGTTTGTGCAAAAACGGCAAGGAGGCCACATGTTCTGACCTCCTATAACCCTGCAAGGGGAAGGCAGGATTACCAGCAGTAACCCAAGGCCTATTACTGCAAGGCCAGACATGCTGCCTCCCTCCAGCCCTTTCACCAAC
>NW_006928927.1:1052-3180 GCF_000298275.1 Orycteropus afer afer
TCCCAGAACATTGTTTTGTGCCACTCCCAACAGAAATACTCCAGGTGGACAACTTCAGCAATCAGGAGCTCCTCAGTTGCTCATAGAAAATCCCACCTTGGAGTTTACAAAGACTTATGGGTAGAAAAGCCACACAAAGTAATTTACTACACCACAGTTTGTATTTAATTGGTGATTGTATGTTGGAGTGACTTGCCCACAGTTTTTGATTTCTTTGGATGTTATCTACATAAGCAGGGTACTGTACTCCTCTGTTCACTAGGTGGCAGCACTTATACACTGACTACCTGTCTCCTTTCACATTGTCAGGCTTCCATATGTCCCTGCTGTCCTTGGCAAGTAGAGCCTATTCTTAGGTCCTGGAATCCAAACGAGAATGCTATCAGTTTAAAATCCAATATGGCCACCACTTGTAAACATTCAAAATGGCTGCACCCTTGGTCACTGTTGTGATTACTTAGTGCTGCTCTGACAAGAATGTACCACAAATGGGATGGCCTTAACAAACAGGAGTTTATTCTCTTACAGTTTAGAGGCTTTAAGTCCAAGTTCAAAGGGGCAAGCTCTAGGGGCTGGGTGAAAGCCCCTCAACCTTGGGCTTCAGCTCTGCCTCCAGCTCCCGGCCCACTGATGCTAGAGGCTTTTCTTCACTGAGACAGCTGCTGGCTGCTGAGGCTGCCAACCCCAAGTTTGACAAGTAAAAAGGCACAGTCCCAATGTTACCAAACTACATGGCAGGCCATTAATTCAAGTCCATTTTTAAGTCCCCAGGTCAGCAGAGCATAGCAGGCTATTGAACAAAGACACAGCTACAAGCAGGGTCCAAGCATGCTATAACCTAGAAACCATTCCCAAGGCTTCTCCTTATATACAGGAAGCAGACCACATCCCAAAGGCAGCTACTCAGCTTCTCACAGTAGATTCCACCATGGAGTTGATTGCCAGTCTCATCACGGGGAATAACTACCACCAGCTGCCCAGCCACTCAACCAGGCCCAGCCAGGTTGACACACAACATAACCACCACAGTCACTTTAAATTTCCAAAGTGGCTGCCACTTGTAAACGATCAAAATGGCACCCTCCAGACAGCCAAAAGTCCACAGCTCAGATTGTCTCCCCATTTGCTGTTTCCATTCCTAGTAATTGGCCACCAGTGCAGTTGTCCCTGCAGCGGTTGGTGATCAGGGCTGATCTTTAGGTCAATTCTCAGATCCCAACACCACTTGGAAATACTCAGGCTGTTGATGCTGTCAGAGTAGCTGACAGTCTACAGCTCTTTCCATCTCTGTATTCACTGTTTTCATTCAGGTTCTTCCCCTACTTGGTGTCTAATCCACTTCTGTATACTTCCTTTAACAGCTCAGGGCTTCAGGATTATCTTCTGTACCTCTGTCAATTGGTTTCTCTTTTCTTTGTTGAAGAGGGTCTGTGTAGCTTGTGTGCCTATTCCACTGTCTTACCATAAGTCCAAAGGGAGTTTTTTAAATATATTTTTTAAATGAATGATGGCTGTGATATTTACATTTCATTGAATACTTTAAAAAGACTGGCATATTGATCTGCATTTTTATATTGGCAAAAATAAAATCTATCTTGCTTTGGGAGAAATGTGGAGCCTTGTCAGTCATGTAATAATTATATGACTTCCATGTATTTTGATTTTTGTGACTTGTAATCTTTTGTTTATAATGAGGGACTTTCTATAACTTGTTTTAATTTAGTACACTTTGGCAGCAATAGAAATTTTGGATACATTTTTGTATGGTACTTGTCATGTACATGTAATTAGAACTTTAGTTTTAAGAAGTGTACAGTATTACATAAAAAAATCAGTTGGATTCCTCTACACCAGCAAAGAGATTGCTGAGAAATAAGTAACTGCAAAAAGGGCAAGGAGGCCACATGTTCTGACCTCCTCTAACTCTACATGAGGAAGACAAGATTACCAGCAGTAACCCAAGGCTTATTACTTCAAGGCCAGACATGCTGCCTCCCTCCAGCCCTTTCACCAACTGTTCCTCCCAAAGCACCCACCACCTCTCTCCAGGGTTCAATAATTCACTGCAGTGGCCACGCAGAACTCACGGATTACGGGATTTATTAGGGAAGCACCAGGCTACAACTCA
>NW_006928927.1:5225-5784 GCF_000298275.1 Orycteropus afer afer
TTTGAACTGTCAGCCTTCTGGTTAACAGTCTAATGCCTTAGGCACTATGCCACCAGAGAGAGATGCAAATCAAAACAACAATGAGATACCATCTTGCCCCAGCACTAGTAGTAAAATTCACCAAGACAGAAAATAACAAATGCTGGTGAGGATGTGGAGAGATTGGGGCTCTCATACACTGCTGGTGGGACTGTAAAGTGATGCAACCACTGTGGAAAGCAGTATGGTTTGCTGGTCTGATAGAGTCTGATGAAACCACTGAGACTATGGCCGATAGCTGCCCCTAAGCAGACCCTGGCTGTCTGGAATTAAACCTACTACTGTGGCCTCCAGCCAAACAAAAGCATATGAGGTGAACATTTACATTAGGTAGATACACTCCTTGGGGAAAAGAATCATGGGAGGATAGAATGGCTGTGTATGCACAGGGAGACAGCTCAGGGGGCAGGAGTGCATGGAGGGAAGCACACAGGGAAGAGGTAACTATGGGGAGGAAGTGGGAGGGGAGCTGTTGTGTTGTGGGAAATTGTAGTCAATGTCATGAGACAAAGTGTATGTA
>NW_006928928.1:0-540 GCF_000298275.1 Orycteropus afer afer
TTCAATGCATCAAATCTATTCTTTAGATGGTCTCTAAATTCATGAGGCATATATTCTAGATCATATTTTGGCTCTCGTGGACTTGTTTTAATTGTCTTTAACTTCAAGTTGAACTTGCATATGAGTAATTGATGGTCTATTCCACAATCAACTCCTGGCCTAGTTTTGGCTGAAGATATTGAGCTTTTCCATGGCTTCTTGCCACAGATCTAGTCAACCTGATTCCTGTGTATACCTACCATCTGGTGAATTCCACCTGTACAGCCACCATTTGTGTTGCTGAAAAAGGTGTTTGCAATGAACAAGTCATTGGTCTTGCAAAATTCTACCACGCAAGTTCCAGCATTATTTCTGTCATCAAGGCCTACTTTTCCAACTACCAATAATTCTTCTTTGTTTCCAACTTTTGCATTCCAGTCACCAGTGATAATTAACACGTCCTGATTGCATGTTCAGTCAATTTCAGACTGCAAGAGTTGATAAAAATCTTCAATGCAAGGTAAGAACTTTCATAAGGAACCTGGGAAAAATGAAAGAGGA
>NW_006928928.1:1500-3265 GCF_000298275.1 Orycteropus afer afer
GGAAGTAGATTGCCCCATCTTCCTTCCAAGGAGTGGCTGGTGGGTTTGAACCACCAGCCTTCTGGTTAGCAGTCAAGTGCCTTACGCACTATGCTACCAGAGCTCCCAATAATTCACTAAAACATGGCAAATAATAGTTTCTTAATTAGTTGCAAGTTTGAATGTGAAACCGTATCAGTGAATTCGGGCCACTGTGTTAGAGTGAAATGTCTTATTCTGTTTTACAGTTTGATGGACTTTTTACCTATGAATAATTTTATAACATCATGCATTGGTCATTTGGAAAACGTTGGTTCAGTGAATTGTGCAGATAATCCAAATGTCAATTTATTTAATTATGTAACACTATAAAATTCACATTTAATAATATTGGTACTAATCTCATTAGACAAGCATTAACTACTGGGAAATTGTAAAGCCCACAATGGTGAATATGAGTTTTATAAAATTCTGTTTTTGCTTCAAAGTTTGAATTTTACTACTGGCAATAAGTGTTCTCAGGTTGCTTTCCATGAATAGATCTGTTCACTTTGTTCACTTTCAGGAAAATGACTTTCAAAAACCTGGCAAAATAACTGTAAATTGTTTTTCAAGCCTTCAAATGAAAATAAATAAATAAAGGATGAATGCTGAAAGAAGTAGCTAGGTGAGTTTGCAAATTAAACAAATGCACAAGTAGTTTTCTTCCAGAAAACACTTGTACTTTAGTATTCAACAGAAGTGTTGTGTTTGTCCTTCCCATTTCATGACACAGAATATTTTTAAAAGTTTCTTTAAGAATTGGATTTGATAAAACTAATAATTTTTGTTTCTTCCTCAAGGATAGTCTTAAGTGAAACTGGTTCCCCTTCCACACACCCCTGCCTCCAAGTATATAGAGTGAAGAACATTTTTGTGCCACTGCAATGGTCTTGGAGACTCCCTAGGGTTACTTTGAGAATCACTGGATTAGTACATGAGTTTTTAACCCAATCAAATTCCTCATAATATTATCATTTAAGAGAATATTGAAACATCTCTTTTATGTGAAGTACCTGTCTGGCTACTTTCCTATAAAGAAAATAATAAAGACTTATGTTTTCTCATTCCTCCAAAGTAGGTTTATCCACAAAGGCCCTTCGCTCATAAAAGAGCTCTTAGACACTTACAGCCCATATCCAACAATAAAGAATGCATTCCACATAGTAATTATTTAATAAATATTTGTTGAATCTAAGGCAAAGGAGATCAACAAAAATATATTATTAGAATTGAAAAATTAACTCCTAGAAAAAGTAATGGATATATTGTGAAATGATAGATGATAAATTTAAAAATCACAAGAAGAAAAATAATTTAGGAAATATAATAAAAAGCAACTTTCTATATATAGCTAGTAGTTTAATTATTACATTTAGAAGTAATAACTTTGAGAGTTTATTTTATTATAATAGAGAATACTCTTGATTCTTACTCTGTATATATATTTGCTAAAATATTAAGCATTGCCTATTTTACTGAAAATATTTTTATTCAAAATGAATGAAATTAAAGAAAATATAAAGATTAGTATTCAAAGAATTATGTTCAATGAATAGACCAACTTATTTTGAGGATACCAGATAACTGAAATATATTAATTAAAAAACAGTAATAAGTAACAGAATGTCCAATTTCATATGGCCTAGAGATGTGCCTACTCATACAATAAAGGTTGATGAGACTTCAGGTTTGATATTACAAAAAACTCAGTCTATCAATTAGGTTCTATTTCCTTTCAGACTTT
>NW_006928928.1:3630-5511 GCF_000298275.1 Orycteropus afer afer
ACTCGACAGCACATAACAACAACAGCATGCTCATATCAGAAGTAACACCTGGGGCCAGTCAATGAAATCCATGTGTAGATTAGTTTGTATGCTGGATTGTATAAACATTCTTCTTTCTTTATTTATTTATATTTAATTTTTCATTGAGATTTGTTTGCAATTTTACAAAGCAGATTGGTTTTACATTCAATAGTTCATACCCATTTTGTTTCATGAAACTGATTACAATGCCCACAGTATAACAGCTCTCCCCCCACATCCTCTCAGTAGTTCCCCCTTTCCTGTGTCCTTCTTAGTTATGCATTCTTGCCTGCCTAGATTTCTCCTTTGCAAATGCCGCCCTTCTGATCTCCCATGGTTATTTGTTCTAAGGAGTGCATCTACCTGGTGTAGCTGTTCAGTAACTAGGACTTTCTTCTACTTGTCTGAGAGTTAACTCACGAGAGTGAGTCTAATTCCAAGTCCAAAGGATAATCTGGGACCATAATATTTGAGGTTTCACTAATCTATTTGATCAATAGTTCTGGTCTTCTTTATGTTTTTGAATTTTGTTCCACATTTTTTCTCCCACACTATCCTGGGTCACCAATTTTGATCCCTTTCCAAGACATTGGAATTGTTGGCTGGGCACCATCTAGTTCTTCTGGTCTCAAGGTCATGTAGGCTCAGATTCTCATGGTCCATTAATCCCTTGGATTAATTGTTACCATATATCTTTGATTTTCTTTGCTCTTTTTTGCTCTCGATGAGGAAGTGTACCTTAGATGGTCATTTGCAATATTTTTAGACCCCAGTTGCTACAAATTGAAGCTGGATATAGAAGAATATTTTTGTATATTGTGCTGTGCCAATTGAGATAGATGTCTTCTGCAATGATAATTCCAAACCTGCATCTCACTCTCTCAAGGTGCTAGGTTGTGGCTAAGAAGTTATCCTAACTTTGTCCTCTGTTAGCTCTATGGTATATCTGGACTGTTTTATGTCACACACAGATACACATGTAGGAATATCATCTGCCAAGCCTATGCATGGTCAAGAGTATATTACCATTCACCTATCCATATCAGATCTTCTTGCCTCTCTACTTAGGTATCCATGGTAGACTAGTGCTTGTTATTACTGATAATGCAGTATTGTGTATGTAATAATATTCATCTTTGTTGTTTGTACCTCGTATACATATTTCTGTGTCTTTCTTTTCCTTAGTAATGCTGTCCTGATCACACACTTTTATTACATTGCCTTTCTCTTCACCCAAATTAGCACATGTCTCTTCACACGTCAACAGTTTTCTTTTCCCTCCACTCTTGTCCTGTCTCTGGTAATCAAAAAAGAAAATTTCTTCCCTTGGTAAACCTTCCCATGATCTTTTATAATAATGAACTCATACAATATTTGTAATTCTGTGATTTACTTATTTCACTCAGCATAATGCCCTCCAAGTTTATTCATATTGTGAGGTACTCAATAGATTCTTCATTATTCTTTAATGTTGCATAGTATTCCATTGTGTGTATGTACCATAGCTTGGTAATCCTTTCATCTGTTGGTGGGAATTATGTTGTTTCCATCTCTTAGCTATTGTGAACAGTGCTATGATAAACAAGGTGTACGTATATTTATTTGTGTTCCAGATCTCACCTCATTAGGATATATTCCTATTGTTGTTGTTGTTGTTGTCATGTGCTGTCGAATCAGACTCTACTCATAGTGACCCCTCTTTCGGTTTCTGAGGCAGTATCACTATGGAAGTAGATTGCCCAACCTTCCTTCAGAGGAGTGGCTAGTAGGTTTGAATTGCCAGCGTTCTGGATAGCTGTCAAGTGCCTTAGGCACTATGTTACCAGAGCTTCTGGATATATTCCTAGTAGTGGGATTACA
>NW_006928929.1:0-663 GCF_000298275.1 Orycteropus afer afer
TCAGTCTGTGTTAGTTTAGGTAAGTGGTGTGTTTCTAGAAATCTCTCCATTTCTTCTAGATTTTCAAATTTGTTGGAATACAGTTCTTCATAGTATCCTGATATTATCCTTTTTATTTAAGCTGGTTCTTTGAGCTATCACCCATTTTGCTTCTTATTCATGTTATTTGTATTCTCTCCCTCTTTTCCTTTGTTAAATTTGCCAGTGGTTTGTCAATTTTATTGATCTTTTCAAAAAACCAACTTCTGTTCTTACTGATTTTTTCTATTGCCCTTCTATTATCTGCTTCATTAATTTCTGCTCAAATCTTTATTATTTCCTTTCTTCTGGTAACTGTAAGCTTTTCTTGCTGTTGTTTTTCAAATTGTTGGAGATGTTGGTTTAAAATGTTGATTTGGCTCTTTCTTCTTTTTTGATGTGCACAATTATTGCTATAAATTGGCCTCTGATCACTGCTTTTGCTGTGTCACAACGATTTTGGTATGTTCTGTTTTCATTCTCATTTGATTCAAGGCATTTTTGAATTTCAATTTTGATTTCTTCTCTTCCCCAGTCTTTCTCAATGAGGGTGTTGTTCAGTTTCCATGTGTTTACTCTTTTTCTGTTGATCTTCCTATTGTTGATTTCTAACTTGATAGCACTATGATCTGAGAAGATACTTTG
>NW_006928929.1:1723-5527 GCF_000298275.1 Orycteropus afer afer
TATGATTTATAATTTTACCCCTCAGTTTAGAACAGTCCATTCTATCTTGCAACTCTTTTAACTTCCTCACCATTTAGAAGTTCTGTAACTACACAGTATTTTCCCTCTTTTTGTTTGTAGTTGTCCTCACTTGCCAATTGATGTCTCTGGTTCCCTATTTACATTCTTGTAAGTGTATTTTACTTTGGATATGTCCATAGCTGTGGTTTCTGGGTTATGTCATCTTGTGTATTAATGGTTAGTTGTTATTTGTTATTTTTGGTTCTCTGTTCAAAGGACTCCCCTTAGCTTCTCTTGTAAGGTTGGTCTGGTTTTAACAAATTCCCTTAGTTTCTGCTTATCTGGAAATCTCCTAACTTCACCATCATATTTGAAGGGAAATTTTGCCTGGTGTGTATTTCTTGGTTGAAAATTTTTCTCTTTCAGGGTTTTATATGTACCATCCCATTACCTTCTCTCTTGCAGGGTTTCTGCTGAGAAATCAGAGCTTATTCTTACTGGTTGTCCTTTGTAAGTACAGAAGAGAAAAGATTTCTCCTTGAGAAGTTAGGTGTGTCTGACCCAAGACATGATATTTTCAGTTGCCTCATATGCATGTAAGGGCTGTACAATGAATAAGGAAGACTGAAGAAGAATTGATGCTTTTGAGTTGTGGTGCTGGTGAAGAATTCTGAAAGTACCATGGACTGCTAAAAGAACTAACAAATCTGTCCCAGAGGAAGTGCAGGTGGAATGCTCCTTGAAAGCAAAAATGTCCAGACTTCATCTTACCTCTTTTGGTCATGTTATCAGAAGGGACCATTCGCTGGAGAAGGATGTCATGCTTGGTAAAGTGGAGGGTCTACAAAAAAGGGGAAGGCCCTCAACAATATCAATTCACATGGTGTCTGTGGCAATTGGCTCAAGTATGGAAAGGATCATGGACCTGGCATGGGACTGAGCAGTGTTTAGTTCTACTGTGCATAGTGTCGCAATGAGTCAGAGATGAATCAGCAGCACCTAACAACAACAACAACATGACCAAGTGGGGTTCATATCAGGTATGGAAGGATGGTTCAGCATTACAAAAACAATCAATGTCATCCATCACATACATAAAACAAAGTAAAAGAACCAATGATCATACCAATCAATGCAGAAAACACATTTGATAAATTCCAACACCCATTCTTGATCAAAACTCTCAGAAAAATAGGAATTGAAGGGACATTCCTAAACATAATAAAGGGTATACATGCAAAACCAACACCCAACATTATTCTCAGACTGAAACCCTCCCCCCTGCAAATGGGAACCAGACAAGGATGCCCTCTATTACCACTTCAACTCGAGATTGTATTGAAAGTCCTAGCCTGGGCAATAGGGCAAGAAAAGGAAATCAAAGACATCCAATTTATAAGCAAGAAGTAAAACTATTCTTATTTGGTAGTGATATGAACCTACAGATAGAAAACCCAAGATACTCAGGAAAAAAAAAAAAAAATAGAAACTACTAGAACTCATTGAGACATTTATCATAGTGTCAGGATACAAGATCAACAACCAAAAATCAGTTGGATTCCTTTACACCAGCAAAGATATTGCTGAAAAGGAAATAAGAAAATTGCTACCATTTACAATAGCTATCAATAAAATAAAATTCTTGGGAATCTATCTTACCAGGGACACAAAAAAACCTGTATGAGGAAAACTAGAAAACACTACTTCAAGAAACCATAAGGGATCTACATAAATAGAATAACTTACCATGCTCATGGATAGGAAGATTGAAAATTGTGTAAATGCCAGTACTACCCATAGCAGTCTATACGTTCAACACAATCCCAATCCAGATCCCATTAACATTCTTTAAGGATATGGAAAAACCAATCACTAATTTTAGATGAAAAAGAAAGGGGCCTTGGATAAGTAAAACACTATTGAAGAATAATAAAGTAGGAGGTCTCAAAGCCTACTACACAGCCACAGTAGTCAAAACTGCCTGGCATTGATACAACAACAGACACATAGATCAATGGAATAGAACTGAAAACCCAGAAATAGATCCATGACCTATGATCAGCTGATCTTTGACAAAGGGCCAAAATCCATTAAATGGGGAAGAGATGGTCTTTTTAACAAATGGTGTTGGCAAAACTGGATATCCATTTGCAGATAAATGAAACAAAATCTGTACCTCACACCATACACAAAAAACTAAGTCCAGATGGCCTTAAATGTGAAACCTAAAACTATATATTGCTTCAAGGAAAAACTAGGGGCAAATTTAGGGGACCTAACATATGGCATAAATAGACTATCAAGTGTAACAAAAAATGCACAAATAGCAGAAGATAAACTAGATGAATGAGACCTTCTAAAAATTAAATTTGATGTGCTTCCAAAGATTTCTCCAAAAGAGTCAAAAGAGAACCTACAGATTGGGAAAAAAATATTCAGCAGTGACAGATCTAACAAGGGACTTATCTCTAGAATTTATAGAAAACTTAAACACCTCAACAAAAATAAATAAACAATCCCATTCAAAAATGGGCAGAAGACATGAATAGACACTTCACCAAAGAAAATATTCAGATGGCCAACAAACAGAAGAAAACATATCCATGATCATTAGCCACTGGAGAGATGCAAATCAAAACAACAGCAAGATACCATTTTGCCCCAGCACTAGTCACAAAGTTTAACAAGACAGAAAATAACAAATGATGGTGAAGATGTGGAGAGTTTGGGACTCTTATACACTGCTGGTGGCACTATCAAATGATACAACTACTATGGAAAGTAGTATGATGATTCCTTAAAAGGTTGGTATTAGAAATATCATTCGACCCAGCAATTCCTTACTAGGTATATATACTAAAGAAGTGAGAGCCAGGACAAGAGCAGGCATATGCACACCAATGTACATTGCAGCACTATTTACAATAGCAAAAAAATGGAAACAACCTACATGTCCATCGGTAGAAGAATGGCTATCCAAACGATGGTACATACAGACAATGGAATACTATGCAACCCTAAAGAATAACATAGAATCTGCAAAATACCATATACTGTGGATGAACTTGGAAGATATTATGTTGAGTGAAATAAGTCCATTAGAGAAGGACAAATATTGTATTAGTTCATTATTGTAAAAAGTCAAGGAGAAGTTTACATATGGAAGGAAATTTTCTTGGTTGGTTACCAGGGGTGGGAGGGAAGGGAACAATGCTGGATAGATAGAGTTAAGTATTGATTTGAGTGAAGAGAAGGGTAATGTATCAAATGAGAGTGGTCAACATGGTGGCATTGAAAAAGAGTAAGACAGAGACAGGTACATTGGGAGGTACAGACAACAAATATGAACATTTTGCACATATAGTACTTCATTTTCAGTGATGGCAAACATTGAACTATGGGTGGATAGATGGGTAGACAGGTTGAACTATTAGGTATGTCTATGCAGGGGGGAGTGTGCCTATGACCATGTGTAGGGTTGGCAGACAACGTTTCTACAAGTGTATTTGTATGTTCTGTAAGAATTTCTAGGTATATAGTAGAGCTGCCAAGGGACAAGGTTATAGTCACTTCTTGCCATATCTAGCTACCCAGATGGAACAAATAGTTGGACATGTGAGCTTGGGAACAGGAGAAATCAAGCTCAATTGTCATAATATGTTACACAAAACCATTGTTTCACATCCTACTTTGCAAGTAGCGACTGAGATCTTAAAAGCTTGCAAGCAGAGGAGGCGGGGCAAGATGGCGGACTAGGCAGAAGGATTGCACAGACCCTCTTCAACAAAGAAAAGGGAAACCAAT
>NW_006928930.1:0-3749 GCF_000298275.1 Orycteropus afer afer
AAGAATGGCCAGACGTCGTCTCACCTATTTTGGTCATGTTGTCAGAAGGGACCATTCCCTGGAAAAGGATGCTATGCTTGGTAGGGTGGAGGGTCGACAAAAGAGGGGGAGGCCTTCAACGAGATGGATTGATACGGTGGCTGCAATGATGAGCTCAAGTATAGCAGGGATTGTGGGGCTGGTGCGCGATAGGGCAGTGTTTCATTCTGCTGTGCATGGGGTCGCTATGAGTCGGAAACGACTTGACGGCACTTAACAACAACAATATGGTTTGGTAACATCAGGACTGTGCAATTTTATTTGTGTACCTTGGACTTGTCAGCCTAAGCAGCCAGTAGCTGCCTCAGTGAAGAGATGCCTCTAGCTTCAGTGGGCCAGGAGCAATAGGCAGAGCTGAAGCTCAAGGTCGAGGGGCTTTCACACAGCCCCTAGAGCTTGGCACTTGGAACTCAGTCTTCTAGCCTCCCAAACTGTAAGAGAATAAACTCCTGTTTCTTCAAGCCATCCCTTTTGTGGTATGTTCTTATCAAAGCGGCACTAGCTAACCAGAACAGATAGGATGAGGAGTGACTACTTAATGAGTACAGGGTTTCCTTTTGGAGTGATAAAATGTCTTTAGACTACATAGAGGTCATATGCTTGCACACCAGAGTAAAGATGTACACAGAAATAGATATAAAAGCTTTACTGGTTTTGCTTCTCTTAAAGAAGCTAGCCTAAGGCAAGGTCTAAACCAGCAGCAAAAAGATTAAAAACTAAAACCAAACTCACTGCCATTGAGTAAATCTGACGTATAACGATTTCTGAAGGTGTAAATCTTTATTTACAGAAGTTGATCGCCCAATCTTCCTTCCATGGAGGACCTGGTGGGTTTGAACTGCCAACCGTCTGGTTAGCAGTCAAATGCCTCAGGCACTACACCACCAGAGCTCCTTGCCAAAAAGACTATCTACTCCAAATCTGATAGGAGCACTGGTGGCACAGTGCTTAAGGCATTTGACTTCTAACCAGAAAGTTGGCAAAGCAAACCCACCAGCTGCTCCAAGGAAGGAAGATTAGACAATCTACTTCCTTAAAGATTTAATGCCTTGGAAATCCGATGTGGGTCACCATGAGTTGGAATCAATTTGATGGCAAGGGGTCTGTTTGTTTTTCTAAATCTTAAAGTACCAAAAACATATCCAGGGTGATCAGAAAATGAACTACAAAAACAGACTTATACATATGTTTGACTTGAAGGGGCAGACTTCTAAAAACATAGTTTCCAAAAGGGAGACAAGACCTTTTATAAGTGGATGGTGAAGGGAAAAAGAAGGAAAGGATAAAATTTAGGATACTACAAGACCAAAAAGAACCAAAAAACAAGAGGACTAATATTGACTCTCCTACCATCAAAACAAAAACAAAAATGAAAAAATCTATTAAAGTTTCTAAATTTTGCTATGATAACAAAAGAGGGCCCAACTAAACTAGTAATCTATTTTATAAAAATGTGAAAATAAAAATAAACGAGAGAAAGATTCACAAATACCTTGAAGAAAATTAGAAGAAAAAACTCAACACATCAACTGAGGAAGATTATGCCCGCAAAACAACCATGAAGCAGAAGAAAACTTTAAGACAACATTACAAACAGAATTAAGTATGCTCAAACGGGGAACTGAGAAGAAGAAAAAATTATCTTGAAGCAGAAATTCAAAAACTAAGAATAAAATTGGACAAGAGGGGAAAAAAAAGAGACTAATGGAAAGATGTGAATGAATTAAGAAAAGATATTTAAGAAAAAGACAAAATTAAAACAAGCTCAGCACAAAAAATGATACGGAACAAAGAAATCAACACCACAACATAACAAAATGATAGCAACAAATTCATACTTGTAGATAATTACATATCTAGCAAGGGACTTATCTCTAAGATTTAGAGAAACCTCCAACACCGCAACATCAAAGGAATTAACAATCCAGTTGGAAAATGGGCAGAAGACATGAATAGATATTTCACCAAGGAGGATATCCAGTTGACAAGAAAACACAGGAAGAAATTCTCATGATCAATGGCTATCAGAGAGATGCGAATCAAAATAACAATAAAATACCATCTCACCCCAGCATTGATGGCAAGGTTCAACGAAGACAGAAAATAAAAATGCTAGAGGGGAGGAGTTCCAGAAAGATGGCAGACTAAGCAGAAAGACTGCACAGACCCTCTCCAACAAAGAAAATGGAAACCAATTAACACAGACACAGAAGGTAATCTTGGACCCCTGAGCCTTGAAGGGAAGGATATAGAAGTGGACTAAACCCCAACTAGCAGAAGAATCTGCGTGAAAATACCAAAAACGGAGACATACGGAGCTGCGGTCTGGCAGCGATCCTGACGGCACAGACGGCTTGGAGATTCCCGAGTGGTGGTAGGACCTAAGAATTAACCTAAAAATCACCTTGCTAACAAGGACTGCATGGAGGACAGTGCATGGTGGCTGGGGAACAAACGGAGAAGGTGAAGAGAAAGGTGTGCTGAACTGGGTACTTTTGCCGGTCCAGAAGTCGCCACCATTTTGAAGGTTTAAACAGCGGCTTGACTATTTTGGATATTTAAAGAGACAGCGCTCTGGCAGATTTCTGGGGCTTAAGAGAACATTCTGCTTCCCAGCAACCCCACGGACACGCAGGGCCTGCAAGACTGAAAAGGTACAACATGTTTCTTGTTACTCTTATACGTTACACCCGCTTGGTGAATGGAGGTGTGGCCATCCGACTCCCACCTATCTTCTAGGCCTACAGGAACTCCATAACAGTCTGTTTGCTCAGACAGAGCGACCGATTTTTTTTTTCTATTTTCTATTTTTTTATTTTTATTTTTTTTCTTTTCGCTTTCTTTTCTGGTGAATAGTTTCCTTTTATTTCTCTGCTTTAAAACAACTAATATTGTTAATACTTTTGGCCTCCTTATTATTATTCTTAATTTTCCCCGACCAAGTTCTAGTTTTGAGCATTTTTTCTTTTCCCTGTGTCATGGTGAAATATTTTTTTTCCCCAAATTTAAGGATTTTTTTTTTCCTTTCCACTTTTTTTTCTCATGATTAACCCCATTACTTGTTTTTCTTATTGCATTTTTCCCCACTTCTTTCTTCCCTTATTATTCTCCTTCCCTACTTTTTTTTCATAGTGTCCTATCCCCAGATATTGCAGGTTTTCTTGTTTTTTTCTTCTTTTTCTCCCTTTTTTCTTTTTTTGGTTACTGTTCCTGCATGATTACATGGGGTGTTTTTTGTGAATGGGCTTTTAGTTTTTTGATGGTTATTCAATTGTAATTGGTGTCTGAGTGGGAGACAACAACAGTCCCCATAAGACACAACTACACCTACACCTCCTACAACTTCACTTACTGAGCAAGAGCCACTTCCTCCTTCTCCACCAACAGGCCAAAGATAAAAAGCCACGAGGAGGAGCCTGAATTACCCTTGGCTGCTGTTCACAAATAGTTAACAGAGATCTAAATACAACAATGCAACAATGCCATGGAAACAACAGACCATCACAGTCCACACAAGGAAGAAGGATAAAGTGGTAGAAAAAAGGAGGAGGATACAGACCCAGAACACATCCCTGACAAGGAATTCAAAAGAACTATCTTTAGGTATCTTCAAAGGATTGAGAAGCAGACCAAAGAAAACACAGAAAAAACCTTACAAGAATTTTGGAAGAAAATACAAGAACAAAATGACAAAATAAATGAAAAATTAG
>NW_006928930.1:4043-5614 GCF_000298275.1 Orycteropus afer afer
ATGATGAAAGATGAGAATATATCCATTCAGGAAGTCCAACGAACCCCAAACAGGATAGATTCCAAAAGAAAATCACTAACACACATCATCATCAAACTCATCAAAACCAAAGACAAAGACAGAATCTGGAAAGCCACACAGGAAAAACAAAAAGTTTGTCTTACAAAGGACAGCCAGTAAGAATAAGCTCTGATTTCTCAGCAGAAACCATGCAAATGAGAAGGCAATGGGATGGTATATATAAAACCATGAAAGAAAAAAATTTTCAACCAAGAATTATATACCTGGCAAAATTGTCCCTCAAATATGATGGTGAAATAAGGAGATTTCCACATAAGCAGAAACTAAGGGAATTTGTTTAAACCAGAACAACCTTACAAGAGGTACTAAAGGGAGTCCTTTGAACAGAGAACCAAACACAGCAAATAACAACCGACCATTGATACACAACATGATATAACCTAGAAACCACGACTATGGTCATATCCAAAGTAAAATGAGACTACAAGACTGTAAACAGGGAACCAGAAACATCAACTGGAAAATGAGGACAACTACAAACCAAAAGAGGGAAAAGACTGGGTAGTCACACAACTTTTAAATGGTGAGGAAGTTAAGAAAGTTGCAAGATAGAATGGACTGTTCTAAACTTGAGGATAAAATTATAAATTACAGGGTAACCTCAAAGAAAAATGATAAACTTGCACATCTCAATCAAAAATAGGACAAGCACATATATTCAACATATACTAAAAGAACAGCAACAAATGAAATGATAACACAATTCATAAACATATAAGGAGCTCAGCACAGAAAATAATAGGGAACAAAGAAACCAGGGACACCTGGTAACAAAATGACAGCAACCAATTCAAACTTATCAATAATTATGCTGAATGTTAATGAATTAAATGCACCACTGAAGAGATGGAGAGTTGCAGATTGGATAAGAAAGCACAACCCATCAATATGCTGCCTACAAGAGACAAACTTTAGAGATAAAGACAAAAATAGATTAAAAATCAAAGGTTGGAAAAAGATATATCAAGCAAATGGCAATGTAAGAGAGGAGGAGTGGCAATATTAATTTCTGATCAAATTGACTTTAAGAAAAAAACCACCATATGAGACAAAGAAGGACATTATATAATGATTAAAGGATTAATTGAACATGAAGATATAACCATAATAAATATTTATAGACCCAATGAAAGATAACCCAAAAGACATAAATCTGACTTTAAAAGAGATGAAAAGCCAAACAGACGACCCGACAGTCCTAGTGAGAGACTTAAATACACCACTTTCTTTGAAAGATAGAACTGGAAAGACACTCAACAAAGATGCAGAAGAGCTAAACAATACAATCCACCAACGTGGCCTTATATACATTCATAGAACACTTCACCCAACAGCGGCACAATATACATTCTTCTCCAGTGCACATGGAAATTTTTCTATGCTAGACCAAATGTTAGGCCATAAAGCAAGCCTTAATAAATTTAAAAACATTGAAATACTGCAAAGCATCTTCTCAGATCATAATGCTATCAAATTAGAAATCAACAACA
>NW_006928931.1:0-577 GCF_000298275.1 Orycteropus afer afer
AATATAGATGCAAAAATCTTCAACAAAATCCTAGCCAATGGACTCCAACAACATATCAAGAAAATCATTCATTATGACCAAGTGGGGTTCATATAAGGTATGCAACGATGGTTCAACATTAGAAAAACAATCAATGTCATCTACCACATAAATAAAACAAAGAAAAAGAACCACATGATCATATCAACTGATGCAGAAAAGGCATCTGATAAAATCCAACACCCATTCCTGATCAAAAGTCACAGCAAAATAGGAATAGAAAAAGAAATTCCTCAATATAATAAAGGGCATCCATGCAAAACCAACAGCCAACATTATTCTCAATGGAAAGAGACTGAAACCATTCCCCTTGCAGACAGGAACCAGACAAGGATGCCTTCTATCATCACTTCTATTCAACATTGTACTAGAAGTCCTAGCCAGGGCAATAAGGCAAGCAAGGGAAATGAAAGGCATTCAAATTGATAAGGAAGAAGTCAAACTATCCCTATTTGCTAATGACATGATCCTATACCTAGAAAACCCAAGAGACTCAGTCAAAACTCTACTGGGACTAATTAAGAGATTTAGCATCGTG
>NW_006928931.1:2941-3607 GCF_000298275.1 Orycteropus afer afer
ACAACAAAGATGAACCCTTTTGCACATACAGTACTGCGTTGTCAGTGAAGGCAAACATGGATATACGGGTGGATAGATGGGTACACAGGTTGAACTATTAGGTACGTCTATGCAGGAGGCAGTGTACCCAAGACCATGTATAGGGTTGGCAGACAATGTTTCTACAAGTGTATTTGTATGTTATGTAAGAATTCCCAGGTGTCTAGTAGGGCTGACAATGACAAGGCTGTAGTCATTTCTTGGCCACAGCCAGCTGCCCAGAGGGAGCAAGTAGTTGAACCTGTGGGCTCAGGACCATAGTTGCAGGGGACGTTAAGCTCAATTGGCATAACATACTATACAAAACATTGTTCCTTCCACCTCCTACTTTGGCGAGTAGCCACTGGGATCTTAAAAGCTTGCAAACAGCCATCTAGATGCAATGATGGGTCTCTCCTCACCGAGAGCAAAAAAGAATGAAGAAAACCAAAGATTCTTGGAATCAATTAGTCCAAGCGACTGGCACACCATGCAATCCACAGCCTATATGAACTATGAGACCAGAAGAACTAGATGGTGTCCGGCTACCACTGTCCACTACTCAGAGAGGGATCTATGTAGGAGATCCTGGATAGAGAGAGAGAAAAATGTGGAACAAAACTCAAAATCATTTGGGGAAAAAAAAAA
>NW_006928931.1:5311-5769 GCF_000298275.1 Orycteropus afer afer
TTTTTCTCTCATCTTTTTTTCTTTTTATTCCCATCAGCCCCTCCACAATCAGCAGCACCTATCCCCACCTCTCTATGGACTGTGGTATGACCTCTTCCAGAGCAAGCTCTTTATTCCTGTTGCAGCTGTGTGTAGAGGCCAACACTTGCACCAGTTTTTCCTCTTTTTTCTTTTCCTTTCTTCCTTTATTCTCGGTCCTTCCCTTTTCCCATCCTTTTTTTTCCTTATACTTCCCCTGCCTTTTTTTCCCCTCCTTCTTTTTTGATCTGGCTGAGGGAGTACCTTCCCCCCTCACCCCATGTTCAGTAGTGCTGCCCCTGACCTTTCATATTTGGTTGTGCATACTACCAGAGCCAGGGCCACATTTCCACTATAAGCTTCTTTGGCAGCTTCCACTTGTAGCAGCACTGTACTGTATTTCTTTTATGGTTTATTTTCTTTTTTTCCTTTTTCTTTTT
>NW_006928932.1:0-670 GCF_000298275.1 Orycteropus afer afer
AGGCAGTGAATTTATTGCTTTTGTTGTTTCCTTCTAGAGCAGCTGCTGGTGAGTTTGAACTTCTGACCTTCTGGTTAGCAGCCAAAAGACTGACCCACTACACCTCCAAAACCAAAAGGCAAACTCAGTGCCATTGAGTCGATTCCAACTAACTTGAGAGGCAGTAAATCCTTAAGGAAGTAGATTGCCCAGTGTTCCTTCCATGGAGTGGCTAGTGGGCTTGAACTGTCAACCTTCTGGTTAGCAGTCAAATGTCATAGGCACTGCGCCACCAGAACTCCTTCACTACACCACCAGCACTCCTTAATTCAAGAGCAGGAACCTTAACCAAGCAATTAGTTTATTTTTTTTCCCCTGGCCTATTGCCTATTTAGTTAGGAGACTGTTTCCAGTCGTCCTCTCTACTCCGGCCACTCAGGCCTCTGCTTCTTTACACACCAGGCACACTCCCTCCTCACGGCCTTGATCCTTGTTCTTCCAGAAACCTGGCATATTCTTCTCCCAGATGTCCATGTGACTAAGTTGTTCACTTCCTTCAGGTCTTTATGCAGAATTCACCGTCTCATTGAAGACATTATCACTCCCAGCACATGCAGTTTATATTGTTCCCTGTTTCCCTGGTTTTGTTGTTGCTCTGTTTTATCCTCCCTAACATATATTACTGGGAGCT
>NW_006928932.1:1000-2408 GCF_000298275.1 Orycteropus afer afer
TTTTTTTTCCCAATTACAGCCATATTCTACAGCTCAAGTTTAGTGAAACATTCGTAAGTGAATTCCTTATTCTTTCTAATTCTGCAAGAGAGCTCACCAACCCATCAGCCCCTTATCACCTTCTCATTGCTTTTAAATCAAAGAATCAACAATTTTAAAACAATTTTTATAATTTTCACTGAGTAACCAAAATCAAGGGAGTCCCTGCATGGTGCAAATCATTAAGTATTTGACTGTCAGCCAAAACGCTAGCTGTTTGAACCTACCCAGAGGTGCCTTGGAAGGCAGGCTTGGTGATCTGCTTCAAGGTGACAGCCTTGAAAACCCTGTGGAGCAATACTACTCTGCACACATGGGTCATGGTGAGTTCAAAATGACTTTGCAGCAAGGAACAATAACAACCAAAATCAAACAATCCTGTGAAAGCTGCTAAATATTTCTGTTAAACTACAGTCATTGAGTTTGGTAAATTTGGCAAATTCATTATTCAGAAAATTTTTCATTGACTAACTGACTTCAGGAGAGTTGATTTTCAGCAAATTAGTCTGCTTTCCTGTGTAAATTTCTTAATAAACCAAGCACCGTACTTTGCATATAAAAAAAGCCCACTACCATTGAGACCATTTCAACTCATAGGGACCCCCACTGGGTTTCCAAGACTGTAAATCTTTATAGAAGCAGATTGCCTCATTTTCCTCCCATGGAGCAGCTGGTAGTTTAGAACCTCTGACCTTCTGGTTAACAGCCAAATGCCTTACCCACCATGCCACCAGAATTCCTTCAGTTTGCATATATAACTTTTTAATCAGTTCTTATTAAATTAGTAAGCATCTTGAACAGCTTTATCCCTTTGAATAGTACTTGAAAAACCAAACTCAATGCTGTTAAGTCCATTCTATGCATTGCTACCACTCCTTGGGTTTCCCAAACGGTATCACTACGGAAGTAGATGTGTGAACTGCCAGCCTTCTGGTTAGCATTCAAATGCCTTAGGCACTACACCACCAGCGCTCCCAAATACTAGTTGTTATGTGCCATAGAGTCAGACCCGACTCATAGCGACCTCTCCTTGGGTTTCCGAGGCAGTATCACTACAGAAATAGATTGCCCCATCTTCTTTCTGAGGAGTGGCTGGTGGGTTTGAACCGCCAGCCTTCTGGTTAGCAGTCCAGTGCCTTAGGCACTATGCTACCAGAGTTCCCAAATAGTACTTAGTTACATGAAAATAATTATATAATTACTCTTTTCTGCCAAAAAGGGGGTGGGGGGTTAAGTGTAATTAACCCAATTCTAAAAACATTTTCTTTACCCAACTAGATAAAAACCCTTCAGGACCAAGTATTTAATTTTATTTATTTTACTTACTTTGGAGCTCTTTCTTCAGTTTCTTCTGTGTTCTCTTTCAGCT
>NW_006928932.1:4688-5514 GCF_000298275.1 Orycteropus afer afer
TGGGGCTCTCGAGCGAGTCGCGGTCCCGCAGCTGAGCCCGAGCGCTGACCGCGGCTTGGAGCAGCGGGTGCGGATTTGGCTGGACCCGCGCCTCTATGGGACCCCTGTGGCTCTTGGGGACCTGTGTCCTGTGGGGCCTGCTCTTGGGCGCCGCGGAGACCCGCACAGGTAACCAGTCCAGCTGGCTCCCGGGGCTAGAGGACGAGTTCCGCGTAGACATTCCCTGCTCCGGGACCACCTGGTGCACGGACATCCTGGGGATGTGGGGACCTAGAAGGCAGCAAGAGAGGAAGAGGGAAGAGGGAAGGAAGCGAGCGAGCGAGCGAGGTCTTAATTCATCAGGATTGCTGCTT
Organism: Orycteropus afer afer; assembly: GCF_000298275.1. Taxonomy (NCBI): domain Eukaryota; kingdom Metazoa; phylum Chordata; class Mammalia; order Tubulidentata; family Orycteropodidae; genus Orycteropus; species Orycteropus afer. Next base: position 5,042 of record NW_006928932.1, read on the forward strand.
GAGTTACTGAACTTTCCCTTCCAAGTGACTCGGGTGCAGGAAGACTGAAATGCAGTGGGGGCAGGCAACCTGAGCCCTCCTTCCCCTTACTGTTCCTGGGCCTTTCTTCACTAAACGGAGAGCAGCAATGGACCCCATTAGGGCAGGAAGGGGTCTTTGTAGTGGGTGTCAGTCACTTCCATGGGCCCGTTGCCCTATGTCTTCAAAGTAATATCCAGGAGCTGGCTGGAAAGAGCCTGATAAGAAATTGGAGTTGTCTGTGGAGATAAGGGAGGATGAACCTGAGATAGTTGAGAAGCAGCAGGTCGGAGACGGAGACGGGATCCAGCTCTGTCGCTGGAGTTCGCTACTCTCGGCTGGGGGCTGGTGGGAGTTATAAATGCACCTCAAGAGGGAACAGCTTGGGAGCTCCTGGCAAAGACAGACTCAAGTGCAGAAGGAGAGAGTTTGGGAATTGAGTTGTTGTTGTTGTT
>NW_006928933.1:0-937 GCF_000298275.1 Orycteropus afer afer
TAAGCAGTGATGTGTGTGCTCTCAATTAAAAAATAGGATTCATTTAAATAGATTAAGTATATTCAAACTTATTCAAACTCTAGGAGTCAGCCGCAGTGATCCAGGTGATGGGAGGGAACCCAGGCCATGCCCCATAAGCAGCAAGGCAGGAAAGTGGGAGAAAGGACAGGATAAAGGCCAGGCACCCCAGGACAGAGCGAGGAGGCAGCAGGGATTCAGGTAAGGGGAGGTGGAAGAGGCTTCGAACAGCTAAGAGAGACAAACTTGTCTGTTGGTCTGTCCTACTGTGGTGATGTGGTGCTGTGAGTCTGGAGGCTGTGCCACTGGTATTTCAAACCCAGCAGGGTACACATGGTCCACAGGTTTCAGCACAGCTTGCAGACTGAGACAGACTAGGAAGAAGGAAGAGACTCAAAGAAGAGGCCATCCACTTTTCAAAGAATTGGCCAGGGAGAACCTTATGAATAGCAGAGAAACACTGTCTGACACATTATTGCACAACTTTATGAATAATCTGGAAACATTGTCCAACACAGACGAGGAGGATGAGTCACTTAGGGTAAAAGGCTCTCAAGTATGACTGAGAAAGAACTGCATCATCATAGTAAAACCAGCCTTACTGATATTGATAAGGTATAGTTTTTGAGACCTCCATTTGCTGACGTGGCCTGATTCAAATTGAGGAGAAACAGCTGCAAACATCCTTTAAAAATCGGAACATGGAATGTACAAAGTATGAATCTAGGAAAGCTGGAAGTCATCAAAAATGAAATGGAATGCATAAAGATTGATATCCTAGGCATTAGTGAGGTGAAATGGACCAGCTTTGCCATTTTGAATTAGACAACCATATTATCTACTATGCTGGGAATGGAAATTTGAAGTGGAATGGTGTGGCATTCATCATCACAAAGGATGTTTCAAGATCTGTCCTGAA
>NW_006928933.1:3157-3625 GCF_000298275.1 Orycteropus afer afer
AGGCTGTAGTTCGAACTGACCAAAGGGACACCTCATGGTTTAAAATCAAGAAGATAGTGCATCAGGGTTGTATCCTTTCCCCATACTTATTCAATCTATATTCTGAGCAAATAATTCAAGAAGCTGGACTATATGAAGAAAAATGTGGTATCAGGATTGGAGAAAGAATCATTAACAACCTGAGATACGCTGATGACACAACTTTGCTGAAAATAGGATGACTTGAGGCACTTACTGATGAAGATTGAACAATACATTCTGCAGTATGGACTACATCTCAATACAGAGAATTCAATAATCTTCACAACTGGACCTATAAGCAGCATCACAATAAATGGAGAAAAGATTGAGGTTGTCAAAGAATTCACATTGCTTGTTTCTACAATGGTAGCAGCAGTCAGGACATTTGTGACATTTATCACTGAGCAAATCAGCAGCAAAAGACCTCTTTCAAGTGCTGAGGAGCAA
>NW_006928933.1:5530-6030 GCF_000298275.1 Orycteropus afer afer
GGAGTAGTAGGGTTAATGAATTCTAGACCACAGGGTGAGGGGAGGATGAATAATCATTTCCTTTTATGTCTCAGGTTTGAGTACCAAACCTATATCCACAAATAAAATTATTACTATGATAAAATATTCCCCTCTAATATTTAAGAATGAATCATGTCTGATGTTGCCTATGTGTATAAGTTGTACTGGTCTTTAAATATATAAAATTTTTTCTGGAGTCTGAGGAGCCCTGGTGGCTCAGTGGTTAAGTGCTAGACCGCTAACTGAAAACCTGGTGGTTCAACTCTATAAGAGAAAAATGAGGCAGCCTGCTTCAGTAAAAATTTATAGCCTTGGAAACCCTATGGAACAGTTCTACTGTCCTATAAGTCACCGTGAATCAGAATTGACTCATCGGCAGGGTTTTGTGTGTGTGTGTGTGTTTTGAGGTTCAACTACAAAAAAAAATTTGAGTAAAATCAAAAATAATGATAGAATTTTTGAATGAATACCCTTTGGCA
>NW_006928934.1:0-1882 GCF_000298275.1 Orycteropus afer afer
AGTTTGGGTTTAGTCCAAATCTGCATCCTTTCCTTCAAGGCTCAGGGGTCCAAGATTATCTTCTGTGTCTGTGTTAATTGGTTTCCCTTTGTTGAAGAGGGTCTGTGCAATCCTTCTGCCTAGTCCGCCATCTTGCCCCGCCTCCTCTAATAATGCTTTTTTGTAGAGAGAATTTAATGGATCTGAGTTCTAGCTCAATTACCAGAGAAAAGAAAGATAGAGGATGCTCTCAAGGGCAACTTCGTATTAGGCAGGAAGACAGATCAGGAAAGAATCTGAAATTCTAGTAAACAGTCATGGTGTTTACACATAAACAATCACGGTCTTTACACCTAAATTCATCTGTGGTCAGTAAAGATGAGATTGGTTTATTTAAATCATCTATTTAGCATTCAAAACAACTCTGTGGACTTCATTTACAAAAAAAAACTTATCATTGGTGTGATGCCAGTCAGATTACTCTTTCAGAGCTGATTTTTCTAAGAGATTTGGTGGATTATACTGAACTATATGTCCACAGTTCTTGTCCTTCCAGGTGAACGATATTTTATATTTGTCACTTTTGAATTAACTAACTGGGTGTTTAGTCTTGGTTCTACCACATATCTTCCAATTTGTTGTACTGTGGTAGCTTGGGTGTTGATAAGATTCTGAAAGCTGTGTCACTAGTATGTCAAATAACAACAGGGTCACACAAGGTTAACAGGTTTAGTGGAGCTTCCAGACTAAGACAGGCTAGGAAGAAAAGTCTGGCAATCTATTTCCAAAAATTAGCCAATGATAACCTTGTGAATTTGGATGAACCCTTATAACTATTTCTCTGAAATAATCTTTACACTTTAAACCAAAAATATCCCCTGAAGACTTCTTAAAACCAAACAACAGTTTAGCTTAACTAGTGAAAAAATGTCTGTATTTTAAAAACTATTTATATGGACTGGCTGGTTCCAGTAAGATGGCAGAATATCAGACAAACTACACACACTCTCTTCAACAAAAAGGGGAACCAATTAACACAGATATGGAAGATAATTCTGGAGCCCTGAGCTTTGAAAGGAAGGATACAGAAGTGGACTAAACCCCAAATAGTAGACAAACCTGCATGGAAACATCGAAAAAGGAGACATACAGAGCTAGAGTCTGTCAGCGATCCTGAGAGAATGGACAGCTTGGATATTGCCAAGTAGTGTAAGGACCTAAGAATTAACTTAAAAATTGTCCCTGCTAGCCAGGGGTTGCATGGATGACTGCACTGGTGGCTGGTGAATAAAACGGGAAACAGTGAAGAGTGAGATGGGCTGAGTTGTGGACTTTTGCCTGTCTGGAGGGCACAGCCATTTTGAATGTTTATAAGTGGTTCAACCATTTTGGATATTTAAAGACAACATTCTTTCAATTTCCAAAGGCCTAAAAATAGGCTCCACTTGCTGGAACCACAAGGACATTCTGGACTCTCACAACTGGAAAGGTGCGATATTCCCTTTGTTATTCTTATACTCTACAACCTCTTGGTGAATGGAGGTACAGCCATCCCTCATTCTCACCCACCTTCTGGACTGGCAGGAATTCCATCCAAGTCTGTGTGCTCTGACGGAGTCTGGATGCTCTGGCCCCCCTTGCCCAGTTTTTTTTTCCTTTTTTTTATGTTTGTTTTTCTCTGTTTTAAAATTATTACTATTCTTCTTCTTCTTCTTCTTCTTTTGTCCTTTTCATTATTATTCTTTTATTCTTCGCTTCCCATTTTCTAATTTTCAGTTTTTTTTTCCTGCTTGTTCCTGGTTCCTATTTTTTTTTTTTTTTTTTTTTTTTTTTCCGTTTTGTTTATGAATTGTGTTATCATTCCCGTTCATTTTTTTCCTCATTGTTCTCCTACTCTACCTTT
>NW_006928934.1:1982-5770 GCF_000298275.1 Orycteropus afer afer
TCTTCTTCTTTTGTCCTTTTCATTATTATTCTTTTATTCTTCGCTTCCCATTTTCTAATTTTCAGTTTTTTTTTCCTGCTTGTTCCTGGTTCCTAGTGTTGTTTTTTTTTTTTTTTTTTTTTTTGTTTTTCCCATGGTTTACACCATTCCTTGATTTTCTTTTTGCATTTTTTTCCTCATTGTTCTCCTACTCTACCTTTTTTCTCTTATTGCCCTCTCCCCAGATATTGCGAACTATTTTTATTTCTCTTTCTTTCATTTTTATTTCTTTTTTTGATGATTGTTCCTGTGCATTTATGCAGTGTATTTTTTTGTCTGTTTGGTTTTGATTTTTTGATGGTTTTTCAATCGTTGTTCTCATCTAACTGAGTAGGAGACAGCAGCCATGCCCATACAACACTACCACACCTGCATCTCCAGCAGCTCCACTTACTGAGTGAGAGACACCACTTCCTTTTCCACCAACTGGCCAATGATAAACAACCACCAAGAAGAGCCTGACTCACCCTTAACTGCTCTTCACAAACAGTTGTTGTTGTTGTTGTTTTTATGTGCTGTCGAGTTGGACCTGACCCATAAAGACCCCTCCTTGGGTTTCTGAGGGAGTATCACTATGGAAGTAGATTGCCCAATCTTCCTTCTGTCATAAACAGTTAGCAGAGATCTAAATACAACAACATCACAATGTCTCGGTCACAACAAACCATCACTGTCCACACAAAGATGCAGCATAAAGTGGTAGAAACAAGGGAGCAGGATACAGACCCAGAACACATCCCTGAAGAAGAAGCAGCATTGGAATTCCCTGATAAGGAATTCAAAAGAATTATATTTACATATCTTCAAAGGATTGAGAGACAGATCAAGGAAAACACTGACAAAATTAAAGAAAACACAGACGAAATCCTAGAACAATTTTGGAAGAAAATACAAGAACAAAGTGACAAAATAAATGAAAAATTAGAAATGATACAAAATCTACAGATAGGAATCCAGAAGATTGATACTAAATTTTCAGAAATAGATAACGCATTGAATGGACAAATGAGTAGACTCAAATCAATGGAAGACAGAATTAATGAGATTGAAGACAAATACCAAGTACTTCTTTGGAGAGGGATCAATCAGAAAAAAGATCAAAACAAAATGAAGAAAGTCAAGGTTCATGTGGGATACCATCAAAAGGAATAACCTGTGTGTAATTAGAATTCCAGAACAGTAAGAGAAAAAGAAAACCACTGAGAAAATTGTCTAAGAATTGTTGGAAGAGAACTTCCCTAATATGATGAAAGATGAGAACATATCCATTTGTGTTGTTTTGTTATGTGTCGTCAAGTCCCACCCGGCCCATAGTGACCCCTCCTTGGGTTTCCGAGGCAGTATCACTACGGAAGTAGATTACCCCATCTTCCTTCTGAGAAGTGGCTGGTGGGTTTGAACCGCCAGCCTTCTGGTTAGCAATCAAGTGCCTTAGCCACTTATGCTACCAGAGCTCCCATATCCATTTAGGAAGTCCAATGAATCCCAAATAGGATAGACCCCAAAAGAAAACCACTAAGACATATCATCATCAAACTCACCAAAACCAAAGAATGGTGTAGTAAATTACATAGTGTGACTCTTCTAGCCATAAGTCTTTGTAAACTCTGTGGTGGAATTTGCTGTGAGCAACTGAGTAGCTGCTGATTGTTAAAGTTATCCACCTGGGGTATTTCTGTTGGGAGTGGCACTAAGTAATATTCTGGAAAGTTTGCTGTCTCTCAGATGTATAGAATTCTGATGTTGGGACTGGTTAGTTTGGCCGCTCTGCCAGGTTCAATGGAGCCTTCCTGGAGGCAGAAGAAATCTCTTCCTGCTGGGAGAGATGTGAGAGACACACACTACTGGGAGAGACACAGAGAGACATGCACTGCTGGGAGAGAGACTGAGAGAGACTGTCACCTGAGAGATGGGCTGGCTGAGAGAGACTGAGAGGGTTCCTGAACTTGAATGGTAGCCTGTTGCTTCCATAATAAACCCCAAAATCTGTGAGTTCTGTGTGGCCATTGCAACAAATTATTGAACCCAGCAGAGAGGTGGTGGGTGCTGCGGGAGGAACGGTCGGTGTCAGAGTTAGTGAAAGGCCTGGAGGGAGGCAGCATGTCTGGCCTCACAAGAATAGGCCTTGGGCTACTGATGGTGATTCCATCTTCCTCTTCCAGGGGTAGAGGAGGTCAGAAGATGCAGCCTCCCTGCCCCCTTGGCACAAAGACAAAGAATCCTGAAAGGAGCATGGTAAAAATGAAAAGTTAACTACAAAGCATAACCAATAAGAATAAACTCTGATTTCTCAGCAGAAACTATGCAAGAGAGTAGGCAATGGAATGGTATATATAAAACCCTGAAAGAGAAAAATTTCCAAACAAGAATTATATACCTGGCAAAATTGTCCCTCGAATATGATGGTGAAATTAGGAGATCTGCAGATAAGCAGAAATTAAGGGAATTTGTTAAAACCAGACCAACCTTATAAGAGATACTAAAGGGAGTCCTTTGAACAGACAACCAATAACAGCAAACAATAACTGACCATTAATACACAAGATGACATAACACAGAAACCAACATAGCTATGGAAGTATCCAGAGTAAAATAAGCTTACAAGATTGTAAATAGGGAACCAGAGACATCATTTGGCAAATGAGGGCAACTATAAACCAAAAAGAGGGAAAATATAGTGTAGTTACAGAACTTCTAAATGGGGAGGAAGTCAAGGGAATTGCAAGATAGAATGGACTGTTCTAAACCAGGGGAGAAAATTATAAATCACAGGGTAATGTCAAAGAAAAATGATAAACCTTCATGTGACAATTAAAAAAAAAAAGGACAAGCACAAATTTTAGCAAATGCTACAATAATAGCAACAAAGGAAAGGATAACACAATTCATAAACATAATGAGCCCAGCACAGAAAATTATATGGAACAAAGAAACCAGGAACATCATGAAAAAACACATAACAAAATTACAGCAACCAATTCATACTTGTCAATTATTACACTGAATGTCAATGGATTAAATCCACCACTCAAGAGATGGTGAGTTGCAGACTGGATAAGAAAACATAACCCATCAATATGCTGTCTACAAGAGACACACCTGAGAGATAAAGACAAAAATAGACTAAAAATCAAAGGTTGGAAAAATATTTACCAACAAATAGCAACCAAAAAAGAGAAGGAGTGGCAATATTAATTTCTGGTCAAATTGACTTTAAGACAAAAACCACCATAAAAGACAAGGAAGGACAATATGTAATGATTAAACAATCAACCAAACAAGAAGATATAACCATAATAAATATCTGTGGACCCAATGAAAGCACTCCAAAATACATAAATCAGATTTTGCAGAATTGAAAAGGCAAATACATGAGTCTGGAATCATGGTAGCAGATTTTAATATACAACTTTCAATCAAAAGAAAGGTAATCCCACAGAATGTGGAAATAATAGAACAATATCATTAATGTTGCATGCAAGTAAAATCTTACTGAAGATAATTCAAAAACAGTTGCAGCAGTATATTGACAGAGAACTTCCAGGGGTACAAGCCAGATTCAGAAGAGAACATGGAACTAGGGATATTATTGCTGATGTCAGATGGATCTTGGCTCAAAGCAAAGAATTCCAGGAAGATGTTTACTTGTATTTTATTGACGATGCAAAAGCATTTGATGGTGTGGATAATAAAAAATTGTGGATAAGTTTGAGAAGAATGAGAATTCCTGAACACTTAATTATACTCAT
>NW_006928935.1:0-494 GCF_000298275.1 Orycteropus afer afer
GTGGAGCTCAGGTCTGGTCTGACACACATGGGGTCCCCGTGAGTCAGAGTCACTGCAGCAGCCATTGGTTGTGTTTCACCCACTAAGGTTGGTTGGATTCTCTCCTCTCTTCACGCAGGGAGAAGTATGAACACTGGGACCCAAATGCAGAAAGGCCTCAGGGAGCTACTGATCCCACAAGGGAGGGGGAGGGCCCTCCATTCCAGAAGACAAGCAAGTCTTACCCTACGTTCCTCAGATGCAGACAAAAATGGATAAATATCACCCACAGGCAGGCAAACTGCAGTGCAAACATGGAGATGAGCATAAACCAAGAATCATTGAGTGTTTGAGACTGAAACCACACCTGAAAGAGAAAAATGCACAGTGAAATAAGCAGAGACAACAGAGCAAACAGAAGACAACAGGTGAAACCTGATTCATTCACTCAGAAAGACAAGGGGGACCATCACATTCTTAAAACAACAGCAAAGGAGTATTAGGAAAAGTAGAGT
>NW_006928935.1:2378-2836 GCF_000298275.1 Orycteropus afer afer
AAGAATGAAGAAAACCAAAGATTCATGGAAACAATTGGTCCTTGTGATTGGTGCACCATGGGATCCACAGCCTATATGACTGTGAGACTAGAAGAACTAGATGGTGTCCAGCTACCACTGTCAACCACTTGGAGGGGGATCTATGTAGGGGATCCTAGATAGAACGGGAGAATAATGTGGACCAAAACCCAAAATCATTTGGGGGAAAAAAAGAGGGAGGGACCAGGTTTGCTGTTCTGATAGAGCCTGGTGGAACCACTGAGACTATGGCCCCTAGCTGCCCATCAGGTCTGGAATTGAACCCACACCTGTGGCTTCCAGCCAAACAAAAGACAGGTATATGAGCTGAACATTAACCTGAGATAGATACACCCCTTGGAGAGAACAATCATGGGAGAAAGAAGGGCTGTGTATACACAGGGAGACAGCTCAGGGGGCAGGAGTGCATGGAGGGATGG
>NW_006928935.1:2936-3439 GCF_000298275.1 Orycteropus afer afer
CTAACATTTACCGACGTTACATATGGGCAAGTGACTCCAAAGTAGTTTTTCTGTTAATAGAATGAATGCAGCTCAGAAGAATATGCAGAACAAAGAAATCGTTGACACCACAGTAAAAAACACAAAAGAATGGCAGCTGTAAATCCATGCCCATTTGTAATTACACTGAATATAAATGTATTAAATGCACCAGTCAGGAGGCAGAGTGACAGAATGGGTAAAAAAAACAGGGCTCATCAATATGCTGCGTACAAGAGACTCGCATTAGACACCACCTACCCACTACCGTGGAGTCAATTGTGACTCATAGCAATCCTGTGGGGCAGAGTAGAGCTGCCCTGTGGGGTTTATAAGGCTATAAATCTTTAAGGAAGCAGACTGCCTTATCTATCTCCCACAGAGCAGCTAGTGGGTTCAAACCACCAACCTTTTGATCAGTAGCCAAATGCTCTCACCATGGTGCCACCAGAGCACCATCACTTCAGACACAAAATGTTAAAAAT
>NW_006928935.1:4594-5881 GCF_000298275.1 Orycteropus afer afer
CCCTCACAAATTAGAGAAATCAGAGGCAGCCACTTCAGTTGGTGCTCAGGCAGCAGGATGCCAGGCAGCAGCAAAACCACTTGCTGAGGCTAAAATTAACAAGCATTTTCATTAGTAAGTGCTTCAAGTCCTCCTCCATTTCAGTAAGCAAGCTTGTGTCATCTGTGTATTTCAGGTTGTTCATGAGTCTTCCTCCAACATTGATGCCCTCTTTATCATAAAGCCCAATTTCTCCATTGCTTTGCTCAGCACACAGGATGAGTAACTCTGGGCAGAGGATATAACCTTGGAGCACACTTTTTCCTATTTTAAACCTTGTAGTATCCCTTTGTTCTGTTTGAATGACTGCCTCACTGTCTATGTACTACTTCCTCATGAGCACAATTAAGTGTTCTGAACTTTTTGTTCTTTGCAATGCTATCCATAAGTTGTTGTGATCCTCACAGTTGAATTCCTTTGTATTATTGATAAAACACAGGTAAACATCTTCCTGGAATTCTCTGCATTGAAACAAGATATATCAGAGATCTGCAATGATACTCCTCTTTCCATGTCCTCTTTTAAGGAGTTCTACTGCTGCAGTGCTTAAACATTTGGCTGCCAAGCAGAGGTCCACAGTTCAAACCCACCAGCCACTCTATGGGAGAAAGATGAGGCAGACTGCTTCCGTAAAGATTTATAGACTTGGAAACCCTGTGGGGAGTTCTGGTAGGATGGCAGAAAGGCAGACAAACTACACAGACCCTCTTCAACAAAGAAAACAGATACCAATTAACACAGATACAGAAGATAATCCTGGAGCCCTGAGCTTTGAAGGGAAAGATACAGAAGTGGACAGATTTCCAGCTATTGGAAGAACCTGCATGTAAAAAAAAAAAAAAAAATCAGTTTCTCATTCATGCTAATTTCAAGTGCCCAATAGCCAAACGTGGCTAATGGCTACTATATTGCACAGCTCGGATATAGAATGTTTCCATCATTGTAGGAAGTTCTTCTAGGCAGCTCTGGCTTAGACAAATACATGTGTGTGTGTGTGTGTGTGTGTGTGTACATACTTTGTACATATTTATATGTGAAAAATTTAAAGCTATTTTGTAAAAATATTTTTACTTTGAAATGATTATAGCTTCATAGGAAATTGTAAAGAAAGTACAGAGAGGGTTGGTGTACCTTTAACTCAGTTCTCCCCAGTCGTTAAATCTTACATAAATGCAATTGAATATCAAAACCTGGAAACTGACAATGGTACCATATGTGTTCTGATCAGGATTTCCTTTTATGTTTTTA
>NW_006928936.1:0-948 GCF_000298275.1 Orycteropus afer afer
ACTGAACCTCTATGTCAACTCAATTATTGTTTCCCTCAGCCATCTTCCTTTGATTCTAACATGCCATCCTAAAGTGATTTTTTAAAAATAATTTTGTATTTTGAAGTAATATAAGACTCACAAGAAATTGTACAAATAGTAGAGAAAGTACCCATGTACCCCTCACCTAGCTTCCCCCAAAGCTAATATCTTATGTAACCATAGAAAATTGTCAAAACCAGTAAGTTGACTTCAGTAAAACACTGTTAATTCAGATAAAGAAGTATAGAACTTCTTTGCATTTTATCCATTTTTACATGCATCTTGTGTGTATGTGTGTGTGTAGTTCTATGAAATTTTATCATGTGTAAATTCAAGTAACCATCACCTCAGTCAAGATACATAATTGTACAATGACCACATAGAAGCTCCCTTAATAGTCACACCTTTCCCCTGATCACTAGTGATCTGTTTTTCTCATCACAAAAATGTTGTCAATTCATGAGTCTCATATAAATGGAATCACAATATTTAACCCTGGGAGACTGATTTTTTTTTTTTTTTCCTCATTCAGTGTAGTGCCCCTGAGAGTGATCCAAATTGCTACATGTACCCATAGCTCATTATTTTTTATTGCTGAGTAGTATTCTATTATATGGATGTCCCATACTTTGTTTATCCATTCACTCATTTAGACATTTGGCTTGTTTTCAGTTTGGGCAACTCTAAATAAAGCTGCTGTGAACATGCATGTACAGCACATGTTTTGTGTTTTTTTTTTTTGTACTCAAGTGATATCATACTATAGATTATTCTGCAACTTACTGACATTTATTGAGAGCTATATGCCAAGATGTTAAGTGTCTTAAAAATATAATAGAATCCTCACAACACTACCATTTTAACACCTGCTTTCAAATTAGAAAGATGGGGCAAAGAGAAGTTAAGTAACTTGCCCAAATTCAGACA
>NW_006928936.1:2278-2903 GCF_000298275.1 Orycteropus afer afer
AATTCCCATTCTTCTCAATGTTATCCACAATTTGTCATGATCCACACAATCAAATGCCTTTGCATAGTCAATAAAACAAAAGTAAACATCTTTCTAGTATTCTTTGCCTTCAACCAAGATCCATCTAACAGCAGCTATGATATCCCTTGTTCCACATCCTCTTCTGAATCCAGCTTGCAATTCTGGAAGTTCTCTGTCAATGTACTGATGCAACTGTTTTTGAATTATCTTCAGTGAGATCTTACTTGCGTGCAATATTAATGATATTGTTAGATAATTCCCACATTCTGTGGGATCACCTTTCTTTGGAATGGGTACTATTATGGATCTCTTCCAATCAGTTAGCCAGGTAGCTGTCTTCCAAATTTCTTGGCATAACCAAGTGAGTGCCTCCAGTGGGGCATCCATTTGTTGAAACATCTCAATGGGTATTACATCAATTCCTGAAGCCTTGTTCCTCAACAATTCCTTCATTGCAGCTTCGACTTCTTCTTTCAGTACCATTGGTTCTAGATCATATGTCACCTCCCGAAATGGATGAAGATCGACCAGTTCTTTTTGGTACAGTGACTCTGCATATTCCTTCCATCTTCTTTTGATGTTCCCTGCATCATTCAATATTTTG
>NW_006928936.1:5704-6143 GCF_000298275.1 Orycteropus afer afer
TGCTTAGTTTCAATTATCTGGATGAGTGGGGCAAGTGTGTTTCTTCGGTTGCTAGCTTGTCAGCACTGGGGCACTCCCCAGCTATCTCTGGGCTGGGGGAGTAAGTGGTGGGAACGTGGATGTACTGCTCTTTGACTGATGTGAAGAGAAGCTGCAGTTGGGATGAACAGGAGTTGCCCACTTTGTGTCATTGATCCAGTGATGTAGGAGCCGACAGTGGGTGCATGTCCATTGGGTGAGGTGGTTGGTACAGTAGAAATGGCTGACTAGTAAAGAATTAATGTCCTCCTTCTGTTGAACTGGGAAAGAATAAAAGGAAGAAAAGCAAGGAGAAGAAGAAGAGGAGGAAAAGAAAAAAGACAATATGAAAGTAAAAGATAAAAACATAGAAAAAAGAAAAAGGGAGTGGGTGTGCTGAAAGATTGTTGTTGTTGTTGTT
>NW_006928937.1:0-4343 GCF_000298275.1 Orycteropus afer afer
AGAAAAAAGAAGAAAAAATCAGGACAGGGTAGGGCAGGGAACCCAGGCTCCATCTGAGCACACAGACTGGGATGGAATTCCTGGCTGGCCCACAAGGTGGATGGGAATGAAGGATGGCCACACCTCCATTCACCAAGAGGGTGTGGGGTATAAGAGTAACAAAAGGAATGTCGCACCTTTCCAGTTGTCTGCATCCAGAATGTCCTTGTGGTTCCCAGAAAATGGAGCCTGTCCTTTCGTCCCTGGAATCTGGAAGAATGCTGTCACTTTTGAGACAATCTGCTTTTGTAAAGATTTACAGCCTTGGAAACCCAATGGAGGTCACTATGAATCTGAATTGACTCAATGGCAGTGAGCAAGAGAGATAATATACTGTATATGTATCTTGTATTACATAATACAAGGACCTCTGGTGACACAGTGCCTAAGGTGTCTGACTGCTAACCAGAAAGTTGGTGGTTCAAACCCACCAGCTGCTCCGCAGAAGGAAGACTGGGCAATCTACTTCCATAAAGATTTATCGTCTTGGAAACCAAAAGAGGGTTTCTATGAGTTGGAATTGACTTGATGGCTGTGAGGTTTTTTTTTTTTGTTTTGTTTTTTTTGCATTATATAATACATAATCACAATGTATGCCTAGTGTCATGGATTGCATTGTGTCACCAAAAATATATATATATATATATAAAGTATCAGCTTGGCTGGGCCATGATTCTCAGTAGTCTGGCAGTTATGTAATGATGTAATCATGCCCATGATGTGATCTGATATGATCAATTAGTTGTAATGGGATTAGGGTGAGATGTTGTTGTTGTTAGGTGCTGTTGAGTTGTCTCCAACTCATAACAACCCCATGTACAACAGAACAAAACACCGCCTGGTCATGCACCATCCTCACAATCCTTGCTATACTTGAACCCATAATTGCAGCAACTGTGTCAATCTATCTTGTTGAGGGTCTTCCCTTTTTTGCTGACCCTCCACTTTACCAAGCATGATATCCTTCTCCAGGGGCTGGTCTCTTCTGACAACATGACCAAAGTAAGTGAGACAGTCTGACCATTCTCACTTCCAAGGAGTGTTCTGGCTGCACTTATTCCAGGACAGATTTGTTTGTTCTTCTGGCAGTCCATGGTATTTTCAGTATTCTTCACCAACACCACAATTCAAAGGCATTGATTCTTCTTCTGTCTTTCTTATTCGTTGTCCAGCTTTCATATGCATATGAAGCTATTGAAAATACCAGGGCTTGGGTTAGGCGCACCTTAGTCTTCAAAGCGACATCTTTGCATCTTTAAAAAGAGGTCTTTTGCAGCAGATTTTCCCAGTGGAATACAACGTCTGATTTCTCGACTGCTGCTTCTATGGTGTTGACCGCAGATCCAAGTAAAATGAAATCCCTGACAACTTTAGTCTTTTCTCCGTTTATCGTGATGTTGGCTTATTGGTCCAGTTGTGAGGATTTTTGTTTTCTTCATGTTGAGGTGTAATCCACACTGAAGGCTGTAGTCTTTGATCTTTACCAGTAATTGCTTTAAGTCATCTTTATTTTCAGCAAGCTTGGTTTTGTCATCTGCATACCACAGTTTGTTAATAAGTCTTCTTCTAATCCTGATGCCATGTTCTTCTTCATACAGTCCAGCTTTTCAGATTATTTGCTCAGCATACAGACTGAATAAGTATGGTGAAAGGATACAACCTTGACACACAGCCTTCCTGATTTTGAACCATGCGGTATCCCCTTGTTCTGTTTGAACAACAACCTCCTGGTCATGAGTACAATTAAGTGTTCCGGAATTATCATTCTTCACAATGTTATCTATAATTGTTATGATCCACACAGTCCAATGTCTTTGCATAGTCAATAAAAACAGGTAAACATCTTTCTGGTATTCTTTGTTCTCAGCCAAGATCCATCTGGCATCAGCAATGATATCCCTCATTCCACATCCTCTTCTGAATCCAGCTTGCATTGCTAAAAGTTTCCTGTCAATATACTGCTACAACCATTTTTGAATTATCTTCAGCAAAATGTTACTAGTGTATGATATTAATGATATTGTCAAATAATTTCCACATTCTGTGGGACTACCTTCCTTTGGAATGGGCACAAATATGAATCTCTTTCAGTCAGTTGGCCAGGTAGCTCTCTTCCAAATTTCTTGGCATACACCAGTGAATGCCTCCAGCACTGCATCCATTTGTTGAAACATCTCAACTGGGTATTCTGTCAATTCCTGGAGGCTTGTTTTGCACCAATTCCTCCAATGCAGCTTGGACTTCTTCCTTCAACACCATTTGTTCTTGATCATATGCCACCTCCTGAAATAACTGAATGTCATCAATTCTTTTTGGTACAGTGCCTCTGTGCATTCCTTCCATCTTCTTTTGATGCTTCCTGCATCATTCAACATTTTGTCCATAGAATCCTTCAATATTGTAACTTGAGGCTTGAAATTTTTCTTCAGTTCTTTCAGCTTAGCAAATACTGAGCATGTTCTTCTCTTTTGTTGTCCTAACTCTAGGCCTTTGCACATTTCATTCTAATACTTTACCTTATCTTCTTGAGCTGCCCTTTGACATCTTCTGGTCAGCACATTTATTTCATCGTGTCTTCCATTCGCTTTAATTATCTTCATTCAAGAGCAAGTTTCAGAGTCTCTTCTGACATCCATTTTGGTCTTTTCTTCCTTTCCTGTCTTTCAAATGACCTTTTGCTATCTTCATGTATGATGTTCTTGGTGTCATCCTGCAACTCAACTGGTCACCTGTCATTGGTGTTCAATGTGTCAAATCCGTTCTTCAGATGGTCTCTAAATTCAGATAGGATATAATCAAGGTTGTATTTTGGCTCTCTGGGAACATCATCATGGAATAGCATACAGATGCTTAAAAATAATGAAGCAGACCTGTGTGTACTGATAAGGAATTCTCAGCAGGGCAGTCAGACATATGTCAATATGTCCTTGCTACATATATAAGGAAACAAGTTACAAAAATAATATATTGTAAAACAAAGATATTTGTGTCTATATACCAAAAAAACAAACCAAACTCACTGCCGTGGGGACAGATCTAACTCATAGTGACCCCTCCTTGGGTTTCCGAGTGGTATCACTATGAAAGTAGATTGCCCAGTCTTCCTTCTGAGGAGTGGTTGGGGGATTTGAACCTCCAGCCTTTTGGTTAGCAGTCAAATGCCTTAGGCACTGTGCCACCAGAGCTCCTGTGTCTATATACAGCTGTATTTGTTCTATCTCTATATGTTGTTATTGTTAAGTGCCTTTGAGTCATTTCCAACTCATAGCGACCCCATGCACAGCAGGATGAAACACTGCCTGATCCCGTGCCAGCTCCTTGATCCCTGCTATACTTGAGCCCATCATCGCAGCCACCTTGTCAATCCATCTCGTTGAAGGCCTCCCCCTCTTTCGTCGACCCTCCACCCTACCAAGCATGACATCCTTCTCCAGGGAATGGTCCCTTCTGACAACATGACCAAAATAAGTGAGACGAAGTCTGGCCATTCCCGCTTCCAAGGAGCATTTCAGGTGCACTTTCTCCAGGACAGATCCGTTAGTTCTTTCAGCAATCCATGGTACTTTCAGCATTCTTCGCCGGCACCACAACTCAAAAGCATCAGCTCTTCTTCAGTCTTCCTTATTCATTGTCCAGCTCTCACATGCATATGAGGTGATTAGAAATATCATGGCTTGTGTTCAGGCACACCTTAGTCCTCAAGGAGACATCCTTGCTCCTCAGCACTTGAAAGAGTTACTTCGTGGTTGACTTTCCCAATGCTACATGTCCTGTAATGTCCTGACTGCTGCTTCCATTGGCATCGATTATAGAACCAAGCAACATGAATTCTTTGACAAGATCAATCTTCTCTCCATTTATTGTGATGCTGCTCATTGATCCAGCTGTGAGGATTTTTGTTTTCTTTATATTGAGACGTAATCCATACTGCAGACTGTATTCTTTAACCTTCATCAGTAAGTGCCTCAAGTCATCTTCACGTTCAGCAAGCAAAGTTGTATCGTCTGCATATCTCAGGTTGTTAATGATTCTTCCTTCAATCCTGACGCCACATTTTTCTTCATATAGTCCAGCTTCTCAGATTATTTTCTCAGTATACTGATTGAATAAGTATGGGGAAAGGATACAACCCTGACACACTCCCTTCCTGATTTTAAACCATATAGTGTCCCTTGTTCCATTTGAACGACAGCCTTCTGGTCAAGGTATAGGTTCCTCATGAGTACAATCAAGTATTTGGGAATTCCCATTCTTCTCAATGTTATCCATAATTTGTCATGATCCACACAATCAAATGCCTTTGC
>NW_006928937.1:5231-5732 GCF_000298275.1 Orycteropus afer afer
CTTTTGGTTTTCAAACTCCAGGTCTTTGCACATTTCATTATAGTTTTGTCTGCTCGAGCTGCTCTTTGAAATCTTCTGTTCAGCTCTTTTATCTTGTCATTTCTTCCATTTGCTTTAGCTACTTTCCGCTCAAGGGCAAGTTTCACAATCTCTTCTGTCATCCATTTTAGTCTTCTCTTCTTTTCTTGTCTTTTTAGTGACCTCTTGCTTTCTTCTTGGATAATGTTCTTGATATCCTCCCACAATTCTTCTGGTTTTCAGTCGTTGGTGTTCAATGCATCAAATCTATTCTTTAGAATTCAGGAGGGATATATTCAAGATTGTATTTTGGCTCTCTTGGACTTGTTCTAATTGTCTTTAACTTCAAGTTGAACTTACTTGCATATGAGCAGTTGATGGTCTGTTTCACAATCAGCTCCTGGCCTGGTTTTGGCTGAAGATATTGAGCTTTTCCACCACGTCTTGCCACAGATGTAGTCAATCTGATTCCTGTGTGTTCCA
>NW_006928938.1:0-2120 GCF_000298275.1 Orycteropus afer afer
ATAAAACATTGTTCCACCTCCTACTTTGGTGAGTAGTGACTGGGATCTTAAAAGCTAGCAAGCTGCCATCTAGATGCAACGATGGGTCTCTCCTCGTCCAGAGTAAAGAAGAATGTAGAAAACCAAAATTCATGGAAACAATTAGTCCTAGCGACTGGTACACCATCCGATCTGCAGCCTATACAACTTGAGACCAGAAGAACTAGATGGTGCCCTACTACCACTGACATCCACTTGGAAGGGGATCTATGTAGCAGATCCTTGATAGAGAGGGAGAACAATGTGGAACAAAACTCAAAGTCATTTGAAGGAAAAAAAAGAAAAAGGTGGGGACCAGGTTTGATGGTCCGATAGAGCCTGGTGGATCCACTGAGACTGTGGCCCCTAGCTGCTCTTCAGGTCTGAAATTGAACCCACACCTGTGGTTTCCAGCCAAACAGAAGACAGGCATATGAGGTGAACATTTGCCTGATGTAGATACACTCCTTAGAGAGAACAATCATTGAGAAAGAAGGGCTATCTATGCACGGGGAGACAGCTTAGGGGGCAGAGGTCCATGGACGACAGACACTGGGAAGAGGTAACTATGGGGAGGAGGTGGGAGGGGAGGTGTTGCATTGTGGTAAACTGTGGTCAATGTCATGAGACAAAGTATATGTAAACTGCTGTATGGAAAGTGAATTTGCTGTGTAAATCTTCACCCAAATCACAATAATAATAATAATAAAAATTTCGAGCAGCCATCTAATATGCAACTATTGGTCTCCTCTCATCTGAAGCAAAGAAGAGTGAAGAGAATCAAAGGCATCTGGAAACAATTAGTGCAAGGATATGATGAACCCCAAGACCAGAAGAACTAGATGGTTCCTACCTATCAATGCCCACCACTTGGAAAGAGATCAAACCTGGAGATCCTGGATAGAGTAGGAGGGAAAATGTGGAACAAAATTCAAAAACACTAAAATGGTCAGAATTACTGGTCAGATAATCTGGTGGAACCCCAAAGACTATGGTCCTGGGTTACCCTTTGGGCCTAGAATGGACTCAACTCCCATGGATTGGCTCTCAGCCTAACAGTAGAAAGACCTACATCCAGAACACTTACTCTAGTGCAATGCACTCATCTACTCTAGGGAGATACGCCCCTTACAGCAGTTGGCCATGGGGCACCAGAGGGACTGCATTCACATAGAGGGAAAGCTGGACAGACAGAAGTGCAAAATAAAGAAGGGCACAGGTGGTGGGTAATCACAGGGATGGGAAGGGAGGAGAGTTTGTTACAGTCAGAAATGGTAATCAGGGTGTGAAATCAAATGCACATGAACTGTTGAATGTAAAACAAATTTTGCTCTCTAAATTTGCACCCAAAGCACAATAAAATTTAAAAAACAAAAACCATTGTATGGGAAGTCCTATCCAGGGCAATAAGGAAAGAAAGGGAAATAAAAGGTGTCCAAGTTGGTAAGGAAGGAGTAAAACTACCCTATTTGCAGATGATATGATCCTATACATAGAAAACCCAAGAGACTCAACAAGAAGACTACTGGAACTAATTGAAAGATATAGCATACTGGCAAGATACAAGATCAACATAGAAAAATCAATTGGATTCCTCTACACCAGCTAAGAGATCTCTGGAAAGGAAATAAGGATATCAATACTATTTACAATAGCTACCAGAAAGATCAAATACATGGGAATAAACCTTACCAGGGATACAAAATTCCTTTACAATGAAAACTATGAAACACTATTTCAAGAAACTATAAGAGATCTATATAAATGGAAGAACATAACATGTTCATGGATAGAAGACTGAACATTGTGAAAATGTCAATACTACCCAAAGCAATCTATAGATTCAATGCAATCCTGATTCAAATTCCATCAGTATTCTTTAAGGACATGGAAAAACCAACCACTAATTTTATATGGAAGGGAAAGAGCATTTGGATAAGAAAAGTGATTTTAAAACCAAAAATGCATGAAAAGAATTAGTCCAAGGGACTGGTAGATCATGCAGTCCTCAGTGTGGTGCTTAAGTTTGTGTGTCAACTTGGCTAGGCCTGGTTGAGTGGCTGGGCAGCTGGATGTAGTATTCCCCATGATGAGACTGGTAA
>NW_006928938.1:2660-5459 GCF_000298275.1 Orycteropus afer afer
TAGAGTGGGAGAACAATGTGGAACAAAACTCAAAATTATTTAAAAAAAAAAAAAAGAAAAAGAAAAAAAAGACCAGGTTTGCTGGTCTGATAGAACTGGTGGAACCCCTGAGATTATGGCCCCTAGCTGCCCTTCAGGTCTGGAATTGAACTCACTCCTGAGGCTTCCAGCCAAATAAAAGACAGGCATATGAGCTGAATATGTACATTAGGTAGATATACTCCTTGAAGAGATCAATCATGGGAGAACAGAAGGGCAGTGTGTGCACAGGGAGACTACTCAGAGGGCAGGAGTGGATGAGAGGGAAGGACACAGGGAAGAGAGAACTATGGGGAGGAAGTGGGAAGAGAACTGTTACATTGTGGGAAATTGCAGTCAATGTCATGAGACAAAATGTGTATGTGAACTGCTGTATGGAAAATGAATTTGCTCTGGAAGCTTTCAACCAAATCACAATAAAAATTTAAAAAAATAAGAAAAGAAAAGCACTACTGAAGAAGAACAAAATAGGAGGTCTCACACTCCCGTATCTGATAACCTACTATACAGCCACAGTAGTCAAAACTTCTTGGCATTGGTACAGTGATACCAGTGGAGTAGAATTGGGAACTGACAAATAGATCCACCCACCTATAGTCAGCCAATCTTTGACAAAAGGCTGAAATCCATTAAATGGAGAAGAGATAGTCTCTTTAACAAATGGTGCTGGCAAAACGGGATATCTATTTGCAGAAAAATGAAACAAAATCCATACCTCACACCATACACAAAAAACTAACTCCAGATAGATCAAAGATTTAAATGTAAACCCCAAAACTAAAGATCATCAAAGTAAAAATAGAGGCAAACTTCGGAGCTCTAATAAATGACATTAATCGACTAACCAAACATAAGTAAAACTGTATAAACAACAGAAGATAAACTGTATGTCTGGGGCCTTCTAAAAATTAAATTTAAAATAAAATTTATTGTGATTTGGGTGCAAATTTACAAACCAGATTTGTTTTACTATCAACAGTCCATGCACATTTGGTTTCATTGTTCACAAAGGGAATGGTTTCAGTCTCTCCATTGAGAATAATGTTGGTTGTTGGTTCTGCATGTGTGCCCTTTATTATGTTCAGGAATTTCCCTTCTATTCCTATTTTTCTGAGAGTTTTTATCAGGAATGGATATTGGATTTTATCAAATGCCTTTTCTGCATCGACTGATATGATCCTTTTCCATTATTTCACTTATTTGCTGGATTATGTTGATAGTTTTTCTAATGTTGCACTCTCCTTGCATACCTGGTTTGAATCCCACTTGGTCATGATGTTTTATTTTTTGGAAATGTTGTTGGAGTCTATTTGCTAGGATTTTTTTTTTTTTTTTGCATCTATATCCATGAGGGATATAGGTCTGTAGTTTCCCTTTCTAGTGGTGTCTTTCCCTGGTTTTGTTATTAGGGTTATGCTTGCTTCATAAAATGTGTTCTGGAGTAGTTTGAGTAGGATTGATGTCAGCTCTTATGTGAATTCTTCAGTGAAGTTGTCTGGGCCAGGACTTTTTTGTTGTAATTTTTCTATGATCTGTTCAATTTCTTATTTTGTTATGGGCCTGTTCAACTTTTCCACCTCAGTCTATGTTAGTTTAGGCAAGTAGTGTGTTTTTAGAAATCTGTTCGTTTCTTCTAGGTTTTCAAATTTGTTGGAGTACAGTTCTTCATGTTGTTGTTGTTGTTAGGTGCTGTCGAATGTCTCTGACTCATAGCAACCCTATGTACAACAGAATGAAACACTTCCCAATCCTGTGCCAGCCTCATGATCCTTGCTATACCTGAGCCCATCATTGCAGCCACTGTGCCAAACCATCTTGTTGAGGGCCTTCCCCTTTTTCGTTGACCCTCCACTTTACCAAGCATGATATCTTTCTCCAGGGAATGGTCCCTTCTAACAACATGACTAAAGTAGGTGAGATGAAGTCTGCACATTCTTGCTTCCAAGCAGCATTCCAGCTGCACTTCTTTCAGGACAGATTTGTTAGTTCTTTAAGCAGCCCATGGTACTTTTAGTATGCTTCACCAACACCACAACTCAAAAGCATCAACTCTTCTTCAATCTTCCTTCTTCACTGTGCAGCTCTCACATGCATATGAGGGGATTGAAAACACCATGGCTTGGGTTAGGCGCATCTTAGTCTTCAAAGAGCCATCTTTGCTCTTCAACACTTGTAAGAGGTCTTTTGCAGATTTGCCCAATGCAGTATGTTGTCTGATGTCTTGACTACTGCTTCCATTGGTGTTAATTGTAGAATCAAGTAATATGAAGTCTTTAAGAACTTCCATCTTTTCTCCATTTATCATAATGCTCCTGATTGGTCCAGTTGTGACAATTTTTGTTTTCTTTGTATTGAGATTTAATCCATACTGAAGACAGCAGTCTTCAATGTTCATCAGTAAGTGCTTCATGTCATCCTCACTTTCAGCAAGCAAGGTTGTGTTTTCTACATATCACAGGTTATTAATGTCTTCCTCCAATCCTGATGCCACGTTCTTCTTCATGAAATCCAGCTTCTTGGATTATTTGCTCAGCATACAGGTTGAGTAAGTATGGTGAAAGGATACAACCCTGACACACTCCCTTCCTCATTTTAAACCATGCAGTATCCTCTAGTTCTGTTCGAACAACAGCCTCCTGGTCTATGTACAGGTTCCTCATGAGTTCAATTAAGGGTTCTGAAATTCCTATTCTTCTCAATGTTATCCACAATTTGTTATGATCCACACAATCAAATGCTTTTGCATAGTCAATAAAACAC
>NW_006928939.1:0-784 GCF_000298275.1 Orycteropus afer afer
CACTGAACCCAAAGTGTATCACAACAATATACTTTTGTACATCTGTGCAGGGAAACCTGCTGCTAGGTACTTAGCACTTACTTTCTAACCACTGCTCATTGTTGCCCTGTGTGGGGCTGGGTAGGTGCATAAGTTACTTATCCTGAGCTTTTCATTTTTTAAAGAAGCTCTGGTAGCACAGTGTATAAGGCATTTTGGCTACTAACCAGAAGGTCAGTGGTTTGAACCACCAGCTGTTCCACAGGAGAAAGATGAGGCAGTCTGCTTCCCTAAAGATTTACAACCTTGGAAATGCTGTGGGGCATTTGTACTCTGTCTTATAGGGTTGCTATGAGTCAGAATAGACTTGATGTCAGTGAGTTTTTGGTTTTTTCCTTTTACACAGGTTTTTATTTTCTTTTTAACTTTTTGTTGTGATTTGAGTGAAAGTTTACAGAGCACATTGGTTTTCCATTAAACTGTTCATAGACATTTTGTTTCATGACATTGAATTCAGTCCCCACAGTGTAACAGCATTCTTCCCACTTCCTCCCTGTGGTTACCATTTCCCTTTTTCCTCCTTTCCTATACACTTCTGCCTTCTGAGCTTTGTCCCTGGTTAAATGCTGCTATTTCGATCCATCTAAGGAGTGTGTACCTCCCTGGTTGTATTGTTCACCCCATAGACCTGTCTGTTGTTTGACTGAAAGTTGAGTTGTGGGGGTGAGTTCAGTTCCAGGCTTGAAGGGTGGCTAAGAGCCACAGTCTCAGGGGTTCTGCCAATCTCTGTCAGACCAATAAGCTT
>NW_006928939.1:3265-4067 GCF_000298275.1 Orycteropus afer afer
GGGCAATCCTACTTCCGTAGTGATACTGCCTTGGAAACCTAAGGAGGGGTCGCTATGAGTCGGGGCCGACTCGATGGCACATAACAACAACACAACAACAACAATGGCTAATGGAGGTGCTCTGGTGTGGCATAATAGCATTCGTTAAAGCATTCGTTTGCTAACTAAAAGGTCAGTGGTTCAAACCCACCAATTGCTTAACCTGGAGAAAGATGAGGCAATCCCCTTGCATAAAGATTTATAGCTTAGGAAACTCTCTGGGACAGTTCAGCTTTGTCCAAAAGGGTTACTGTGAGTTGAAATCAACTTGACGACAATGGGTGTGGGTCATTTTTTTCTTGTTGTTTAATGGCTAATGATCATGAGCATTTCTTCATGTGTTTGTTAGCCATCTGAAATCTTCTTTGGTGAAGTGTCTGTTCATGTCCTCTGTCCATTTTTTAATAGAATTGTTTGCCTTTTTGTTGTTGAGGTGTTGACGTTTTCTATAAATTTTATAGATAAGTTCTTTGTCTAATATGTCATTGCCAAATATTTTTTTCCCAATCTGTAGGTTCTCTTTTTATTCTTTTGGATAAGTCTTTTCATGAGCATAAGAATTTAATTTTTAGAAGGCCCCAGACATCTAGTTTATCTTATGTTGTTTGTGGATTTTTGGTTATTTGTCATAAATTAAGGCCCCTAAGGAGCTCTGGTAGCATAGGGCCTTAAGGCACTTGACTGCTAACCAGGAGGCTGGTGGTTCAAACCCACCAGCCACTCCTCGGAAGGAAGGTTGGGCAATCCTACTTCCGTAGTGATA
>NW_006928939.1:5830-6420 GCF_000298275.1 Orycteropus afer afer
TGGTGGGTTTGAACCTCCAGCCTTCTGGTTAGTAGTCAACTAACTGCCTTAGGCACTATGCTACCAGAGCTATCTTTTTGGTAGCTATTGTAAATGATATCTGTGGTAGTTAAGTTTGTTTGGCTGGGTCTGGTTGAGTGGCCGGGCAGCAGGATGTAGTGTTCCCCATGATAAGAATGATAATCAACTCCATGGTTGGACTCTACTGTGAGCAGCTGAGTAGCTACCATAGGGATGTGGTCTGTTTCCTGTATATAAGGAAAAACCTTGGGGAACAGTCTCTAGCTTATGGCAAACTTGAACCCTGTATGTAGCCATGTCATTGTTCATCAGCCTGCCATGCTCTGCCAACCTTGGAACTTTCAGTGGACTTGATTTAATGGCCTGTCATGTGGTTTAGTAACATCAGTACTGTGCCTTTTTACTTGTTAACCTTGGGCTTGGCAGTCTCAGCAGCCAGCAGCTGTCTGAGTGAAGAAAAGCCTCCAGCTTCAGTGTGCTAGGAGCAGGAGGCAGACCTGAAGCCTTTATTGGGCTTTCACCCAGCCCCTAGAGCCTGGCACTTTGAACTCAGACTTAAAGCCTCCAAA
>NW_006928940.1:0-1734 GCF_000298275.1 Orycteropus afer afer
CTTGCTCCCGGAGACCCAGTCCCTCTCGGGAGGGTAACAAGGGAAAGTGTTCAGTGCAGATCAGTGAGTAAACACAAGTCCGCCCGTGCTTACCTTGCTCCCGGTTACTAAGCACAAGCCCGCCCATGCTTACCTCGCTCCCGGGGACTAAGCACAAGCCCGCCCGTGCCTACCTTGCTCCCGGAGACCCAATCCAGGGAAGGTGCTGGCACACTCTAAATGGACCCCTGAGGAGGTCGGCCTTGTTCATTTTAGAGCAGAAGCTTGAGGTCCTGTCTCTTTGTACAGGCATGGGTTGTGTTAGTTACAGAAGCAGGATGTTTTTTGGGCCATTTCCTCTGTTCACAGCAGCAAGCAGCCCACATGGCCATGAGGAAGGGCAGGGATGGTGGGAAAAGCAACTTTCCTACCGTATGCAATTTGTTGTTGATTATTGATTCTTGCATGCCTGAAGTTCCCTTTGCTTTCTTCTGCTCCCTGATTCATAATCCCTCAAAGCTGACCATTGTTTCCTTGTTGTATTTGTGGGGGAGAGTCAGAACAATGGTCTAGTTATGCAACCATCTTCCAAGAATTCCCTCCATCTATGTTACAGTCATGGGGAAGAATTTCTCCTCCTTTCAGAAACCCCAGTTTTGCTTTTAAGATCTTCAACTGATTTAATGAAACTCACCCATGTCAAGGGTAATCTCCTTTACTTAGAGTCAACTGATTGTATATGTTCAACAAATTACCTTCACAGCAAAATCTAAACTAGTGTTTGACCAAACAATTGGGCACCATAGACCAGCCAAGTTATAAATAAAATTAACCATCACAACTAAAAATGACCTCATGGAAACCAAAGTTTAAAAATACAATACCATTTGTAATGGCTCAACAACAAAAAATGAAACATTAGATATAATTCTAACAAAATATGTACAGAACTTATATACTGAATATAACAAAATCCTGATGAAAGATAACAAAGAAAACCTCAATAAATGGAGAGACATACTATTATTATGTCATTCATAATAACATTCATGAATTGGAAGACATAACATAGTAGAGATGTCAATGTTGTCCAAAATAACAGGTTTAATGCAGTTCTTATAAAATTCACAAGATTTTTTTGTAGTTATTGACATGTTATCTCAAAATTTGTATGGAAGTGCAAAGGAAATAGAAGAGCTGAAAAAAGTTTTGAAAGAAGAATAGAGTGGGAGGAATCACTGTACCTGATTTAAAGACTGATATAATTACAGTAATCAAGACTGTAAATGAAGGGACATACACATATATCAATGAAATAAAATGGAGGACCCAGAAATACAATAGCCATCTGAGTTTTTAACAGCTTTATTGATATATATTTCACATCGTATAGAATTCACTGTTTGAAACTGTATAATTCAGTGATTGTAGTCTATTCATGAGATTGTACAACCATCATCACTATCTAATTCCAGAAAATTTTAATCACTTTCAAAAGAAAACCCATAAACATTAGCAATCACTTTCCATTTCCTGCTTCCTTCAAGCCCTGGAAGCCATTAGTCTACTTTATGTGTATGGAGTTGCCTATTCTAGATATTTCATATAAATGGAATCATACAATATGTGAACTTTTATGTCTGGTTTCGCTAACAGCATAATGTTCTCAAGGTTCATCTGTGTTATTGCATGCGTAAGAACTTCAATCCTCTTTATGGTGGAATAATATTCCATTTTATGTATATACCATATTTT
>NW_006928940.1:2492-2961 GCF_000298275.1 Orycteropus afer afer
TAAATACATCAATGTCACAATGTCTCAGAGAAAATAGACCATCACAGTCCACACAAAGAAGCAAGATTAAGTGGTAGAAACAAAGGAGCAAGATACAGACCCAGAACATATCCCTGAGGAAGAAGCAACATAGGAACTCCCTGTAAAGGAATTCAAAATAATTATATTTAGGTATCTCCAAAGGATTGAGAAATAGATCAAAGAAAACACAAATGGAAACCTAGAACAATTTTGAAAGACAATACAAGAACAAGATGATGAAATAAATGAAAAATTAGAAAGGATTCAAAATCTACAGGTAGAAATCCAGAAGATTAATACTAAATTGTCAGAAATAGATAACACATTGAACAGGCAAAGGAGTAGAATTGAATCAATGGAAGACAGAATTAATAAGATTGAAGACAAATACCTGAATATTTCTTTGGAAAGGGATCAATCAGAAAAAAGATCAAAACAAAATGAAGAA
>NW_006928940.1:3061-5229 GCF_000298275.1 Orycteropus afer afer
CAAAGACAAAGACAGAATCCTGAAAGCAGCAACGGGAAAAACAAAAAGTTACTTACAAAGGACAACTCAGCAGAAACCATGCAAGTGAGAAGGTAAAAGGATAGTGCATATAAAACCTTGAAAGAGAAAAATTTTCAACCAAGAATTATATACCCAATAAAAATGTCCCTCAGATGTGATGATGAAATTAGGACGTTTCCAGATAAGCAGAAATTATGGGAATTTGTTAAAATTAGACTAACCTTACAAGAGATGCTAAAGGGAGTCCTTTGAACAGAGAACCAAAAATAACAAACAACAACCGAACATTAATATACAGGATGACATAACCCAGAAACCATAGCTATGGACATATCCAAAGTAAAATAAGGTTACAAGATTGTAAACAGGAATCCAGAGATATCAATTGGGAAATGAAGACAACTACAAACCAAAAATAGGGAAAAAAATGTGTAGTTACAGAACTTCTAAATGGTGAGGAAGACAAGAGAGTTGAAAGATAGAATGGACTGTTCTAAACGTGGGGAGAAAATTATAAATCACAGGGTAACCTCAAAGAAAAATGATAAAGTTTCCCATCACAATAAAAAAGAGGACAAGCACAAATATTCATCAAATACTAAAAGAACAGCAACAAAGGAAATGATAACATCATATTTGTCAATAATCACACTGAATGTTAGTGGATTAAATGCACCACTCAAGAAACAGAGAGTTGCAGATTGGATAAGAAAACAAAACTCACCAATATGCTGTCTACAAGAGACACACCTTAGAGACAAAGACAAAAATAGACTAAAAATCAAAGGTTGGAAAAAGATGTATCAAGAAAATTGCAACTGTAAAAGAGCAGGAGTGGCAATATTAATTTCTGATCAAATTGACTTTAAGACAAAAACCACCATACGAGAAAACAAAGGGCATTATATAATGATTAAAAGATCAATTGAACAAGAAGACATAACCATAATAAATATCTATGGATCCAATGAAAGAGCCCCAAAATACATAAATCGGACTTTACAAGAGTTGAAACGGCAAATAGATGACTCCACAGTCATAGTGGGAGACTTTAATACATCACTTTCTTTTTTCTTTTTTTAATTTAATTTTATTTAGATTTGGGTGAAGATTTACAGAGCAAATTCACTCTCGATACAGCAGTTCACATATACTTTGTCTCATGTCATTGACCACAGTTTACCACAATGCAACAGCTCCCCTCCAATTTCCTCCCCAAGGTACCACTTCCCAGTGTCCATCCCTCCATACTCTCCTGCCCCCTAAGCTGTCTCCCTGTGCATAAAGTGCCCTTCCTTCTCCCATGATAATACACCACTTTCAATGAAAGATAGAACAACTGGAAACAAACTCAACAAAGATGCAGAAAAGCTAAACAATACAATCTACCAACTTGACCTTATAGACCACTACAGAGCACTTCACGCAAAAACAGCACAATAAACATTCTTGTCCAGTGCACATGGAACATTTTCCAAGATAGACCATATGTTAGGCCACAAAACACACCTTCAGAAATTTTAAAACATTGAAATACTGCAAAGCATCTTCTCATATCATAACACTATCAAATTAAAAATCAACAATAGGAAGATCAATGGAAAAAGAGTAAACACGTGGAAACTAAACAACATCCTCCTGGACAAAGACTGGGTAGGAAAAGAAAACAAAATTGAAATTCAAAAATTCCTTGAATCAAATGAGAATGAAAACACGACATACCAAAATCTTTGGGAAACAGCAAAAGCAGTGATCAGAGGCCAATTTATACCAATAAATGCAAACATCAAAAAAGAAGAAAGAGCCAAAATCAACACTTTAAACCAACACCTCCAACAACTAGAAGAAGAACAGCAAGAAAAGCCTAAAGTCACCAGAAGAAAGGGAATAATAAAGATTCTAGCAGAAATCAATGAAACAGAAAATAGAAAGACAATAGAAAAAATCAACAAGAGCAGAAGTTTTTTGAAAAGATCAATAAAATCAACAAACCACTGGCAAACTTAACAAAGGAAAAGAGGGAAATAATACTAATAACATAAATAAGAAATGAAATGGGTGGCATCACAACACAACCAACTGAAATAAAAAGGATAATATCAGGATACTATGAAGAACTGTACTCCAACAAATTTGAAAATCTGGAA
>NW_006928941.1:0-1434 GCF_000298275.1 Orycteropus afer afer
AGTTTTGGACCTTCTGGGATGAACCAGAAGGAGCATGATCACCATAAAGATTATTGTAGCAATTAAGATAATGGACCAGAATACAATCGAAAGTAAAAGTGGAATTGGCTTCTGCCCAAGACTCTTGACAGCTGGAGCATTATCAAGCAGCAGTTGTAGAGGTCTGGGCATCGTCACAGTAATATACTACTTCTAAGGAGTCATAATTTTATAATAGGGAAAAATCACAAACACAATTTCAACTGCTAGAATTGACTTCAAATTTTGATGCAATGCTTCCAAGGAAAATAGTAAACAGTTTACTAAAGTGATGATAAACATTTAATATTATCTAGGTAAAAAAAGTTTTTTATTTTTAAAATAGACTACTAACTTGCAAAACAACATATAAAGAAGGCCTTCATGTTGAGAATATAAAATGAACATATTTACACAGGAAAAAAGATGTAACCTGAAATATTCAAAGTAATCATCCCCTTAAATTATCCAACTTGACAGCACATAACAACAACACTCCTATTTTTATTATCTTAATTTAAATTTTATTTATAATGAATAATAATAACAAAATGTTACAAAAGTAGATAAAAGGCTATGGTATTCTGCATTCTATAAATATTATGGAAAAATAGGAAGTAAAGAGAAAAGATAGGCTTGATCTGTACTAATAGAGTTTATTTTTTGCATGTGGTTTGTATTGGAAGATATTGCAGCACTTTCAATTCTCTAAGGACACTCTCTCCACTGGTACATACTTCACAGTTTCGCAAAATGTTCATTACACTGATTCATTAAAGACTTTGGACCTAGGTCACCAAGGACTCTTGTTTATGCACTTGACCTAAGGTTTGGCAAATAAAACAAATGTCCATCTTGTTATTGTAAAAAAGTCACACTTCAACTAGAAAGGTTGAATAACATCTCTTTTGAAATTGGAGGGAGCTCCTGATATTTCCCAGATCTTTGAATAGAAATACAATTTCAAAATCAGACAACTGTCTTGGTAAAAAAGCCTTGACCACATGTTGGAAATGAGAATATTAAATAAATAATTATCATTCAAAAGATGCTTATGAGTTCACTAAGATGGACCAGGATTCCACACACAAGCCTCTGCAAACTTATTCTTCATCCCTCTATCAATTCGTATAATCAGGGACGATTAATGAACTGAAATTATGATGGACTATTCAGAGTAAGTACATGCTGTGACTTCCTTTTCTTTTCTCTTTTAGAAATTTAGATGATGATTTTCTCTAAGAAACAGTTTTCATCTGGTTTATCTCAAAGGGTTGTGAATAGTTGATTATAGTATTTTAAAAAATGAGGCAAGAGTTTGTGACTTGGAATTGATTGAAGACATGTATAAGGCTGTATTTATGAATCAACAAAAGTAAATCATCTAAATTAAATGTAGAATTTCTAGAGTCAACC
>NW_006928941.1:4110-4847 GCF_000298275.1 Orycteropus afer afer
AAAATTAAATAAAATTTCCTTCAATGTAAATGGAATTTCAAGATAGGGCTAAACTAAGAAACAATACAGACAGAGACTTTTGGTTAATAAAATTAAAAGTAAAATGTTGCTGTCAACTCTATACTGATGCCTATGAACCTTGGCATGTCAGAGTAGAATCATGTTCAATTAGTTTTTTAATGGCTGATATTTCAGAAATAGATTGCTAGGTTTTTCTTTCTAGATGATTCTGGGTAGACTTGAACTTCCATACTTCCATTCAGCAGCCGAGAGTGTTAACTGTTTGCATCAACCAGGAACTTCCTATTTTAAAAATAAGATTATAAATGTTAACTTTTGTTTTTTTGTTTTTGCAAACGATGAGTGAGAAAACAAGTAAGAGTGGCACAGAAGACGTGAAATTCTATCTTGAATCTATTCAATTTGGGAGACTCTGAAACTTCCAGAGGCAGATGTCTAACAGCCAGAGAGATCGTGTCTGAATTTCTAATCATTCAATGTTAAATGCTAAATGGAAATCATGGGGCTTAATGTAATTCACTGCTGTCAGGTCGTTTCCAACTCATAGTGACCCCTCCTTGCATTCCCAAGGCAGTAGCTCTATGGAAGTAGATTGCCCAATCTTCCTCTGAGTTGCTGGTAAGGTTGAACCATCAGCCTTCTGGTTAGCAGTCAAATGCCTTAGACACTAGGCCACCAGAGTTCCAGAATGCAATGTCCATGAAAAACATATATAG
>NW_006928941.1:5812-6396 GCF_000298275.1 Orycteropus afer afer
TTGGTGGAATCATACTGCCCAATACTTTAACCACTACCCCACCAGAGCTTCTACAACATTCCAAAGCCAATGGGGCAGTTCTCCTCTGTTTTATAGGGCTTCCATGGGTCAGCATTAACTGGGTGGCAGTGGGTTTGGGTTTGGGTTTGGATTTGGATTTTATTAATCATGATGTCTTTATCCCTGATGGAAAAGGTATGTCCCATGGATAAATCCATTCCAGTGAAAATAAAAGAGGTAGATTATATTTTTGTAAAAGATGGTGGAGAATGAGATCTTATTATAAAACCAAAATCAAACTCACTGCCATCGAGTCAATTCCAACTCAAACTGACCCCCTTTGGGTTTCCAAGGCAGTCAATCTGTGCAGAAGTAGATTGCTCCATCTTCCTCCTGCAGAGCAGCTGATGGGTTTGAACCATCTGCCTTCCGATTGGCAGTCAAATGCCTTAGACACTGTGCCACCAGAACTCCTTAAATCTTGTTATACTTGGATAATAGTATCATCAAGAACATGCTTAAGAAAACTCTTTTTTCTTTTAACCACTGATCATTACCAATTAGTAGGCTGTAAATAAATATAA
>NW_006928942.1:0-758 GCF_000298275.1 Orycteropus afer afer
TTGGTGAATGGAGGTGCAGCCATTCCCCACTCCCACCCATCTTCTGGGCCCAAAGGAACTCCATCCCAATCTGTGTGCTCAGACAGAGTCTGGGTGCCCTGCCCTGTCCTCCACTGATTTGATTCTTTTTTTTCTTTTTCTCTTTCTTGTTTCTGGTGTTTAGTTTGCCTATATTTATCTGCTTTGAAACTACTATTATTATTAATACTTTTGTCCTTTTCACTATTATTCTTTATTCCTCCCCTCCCAGGTAGTAGTTAATAGCTTTCTGTTTCCCTGTTCCTGATTAAAAACTTTTTTAAAAAAATTTAATTTTTTTTCCCTTTTTTCTTGTGGTTAACCCCATTCCTTTTTTTCTTTTAGCATTTTTCCCATTTTTTTATTCATTATTCACCTTCTCTACCTATTTTCTCTTAATGCCCTATCCCCAGATATTGTAAGTTTTCAATTTTTTCTCCTTCTTCTTTTTTCGTTTTTCTTTTTTGGGATACTGTTCCCATGTGATTACATGGTGTAGTTTTTGTCCATGTGTTCTTAGTTTTTTGGTGGTTATTCAATTGAAAATTTTGTCTAACTGAGTGTGACACAACAACAGTCCCCATAAGATACAACTACACACAAACCTGCAATGTCACTTACTGAGCAAGAGCCACCACCTCCTTCTCACCAAGGGGCCAATGATACAAAAACCACCAAAAAAAGCCTGAATCACCCTTGGCTGCTCTTCACAAACAGTTAACAGAGATCTAAATACAACA
>NW_006928942.1:1545-2374 GCF_000298275.1 Orycteropus afer afer
GTTAAAACCAGACCAACCTTACAAGAGATGCTAAAGGGAGTCCTTAGAACAGAGAACCAAAAGTAGCAAATAATAACTGACCATTGATATACAAGACGACATAACACAGAAAGCACAGCTATGGACATATCCAAAGTAAAATGAGCTTACAAGATTATAAACAGGGAACCAGAGACATCAATTGGCAACTGAAGACAACTATAAACAAAATGAGGGAAAATACTGTGTAGTGACAGAACATCTAAATGGTGAGGAAGTTAACAGAGTTGCAAGATAGAATGGACTGTTCTAAACTCGGGAAGAAAAATATAAATCATAGGATAACCTCAAAGAAAAATGATGGACCTTCATATTACAATAAAAAAGAGGACAAGCACAAATACTCAGCAAATACTAAAACAACAGCAAGAAAGAAAATGATAATACGATTCATAAACATAATGAGCTCAGCACAGAAAATATTATAGAACAAAGAAATCAGGGACACCATGAAAAGACACATAAGAAAATGACAGCAACAAATTCATACTTGTCAATAATTACACTGAATGATAATGGATTAAATGCACCACTCAAGAGACAGAGAGTTGTAGATTGGATAAGAAAACAAAACATATCAATATGTTGCCTACAAGGGACACACCTTAGAGATATACACCAAAAATCAAAGGTTGGAAAAAGATATATCAAGCAAATGGCAACTGTAAGAGAGCAGGAGTGGCAATATTAATTTCTGATCAGATTAACTTTAAGACAAAAACCACCATATGAGACAAGGAACGACATTACATAATGATTGAAGGATCAATTGAACATGAAGATATAACCA
>NW_006928942.1:3926-4410 GCF_000298275.1 Orycteropus afer afer
GAAAGACTGGGTAAGAGAAGAAATCAAAATAGAAATTCAAAAATTCCTTGAATCAAACGAGAATGAAAACACAACATACCGAAATCTTTGGGACACAGCAAAAGCAGTGATCAGAGGCCAATATATAGCAATACATGCACACATCCAAAAACAAAAAACAGCCAAAATCAACACTTTAAACCAACATCTCCAACAATTAGAAAAAGAACTGCAAGAAAAACCTATAGTGATGAGAAGAAAGGAAATAATCAAGATTCGAGCAGAAATCAATGAAACAGAAAACAGACAGGCAATAGAAAAAAATAAAAAAGACCAGAAGTTGGTTTTTTGAAAACATCACTAAAACTGACAAACCACTGGCAAATTTATAAAAGGAAAAGAGGGAGAGAATACAATTAACACAAATAAGTAACGAAATGGGTAACATCACAACAGAACCAACTGAAATAAAAAGGATAATATCAGGATACTATGAAGAACTGTA
>NW_006928942.1:6730-7364 GCF_000298275.1 Orycteropus afer afer
TAAAAAAACTACTTCAAGAAACCATAAGAGATCTACATAAATGGAAGAACATCCCATGCTCGTGGATAGGAAGATTGAACATCGTGAAAATGTCACTTCTACCCAAAGCAATCTATACATTCAATTCAATCCCAATCCAGGTCTCATCAACGTTCTTTAAGGAGATGGAAAAAACCAATCACTAACTTTATATGGAAAGGAAAGAGACCTCGGAAAAGCAAAGCACTACTGAAGAAGAAGAACAAAGTAGGAGGTCTCACACTGCCACATCTCAAAACCTACAATACAGGCACAGTAGTCAAAACTGCCTGGTATAGGTAATGCCAGATACATAGACCAATGGAATAGAATTGAGAATCCAGAAATAAATCCATCGACCTATGGTCAGCTGATCTTTGACAAAGGGCCAAAATCCATTAAATGGGAAAGAGAATGTTTGTTTAATAAATGGTGTTAGCTAAACTGGAGAACCATTTGCAGAAAATGAAACAAGATCTGTTCCTCACACCATACACAAAAACGAACTCCAGATGGTTAGAAGACTTAAATGTGAAACATAAAACTATAGGGTTCCTCAAGGAAAAACTAGGGACAAATTTAAGGGACCTAATATATGGCATAAATAGACTATCAA
>NW_006928943.1:0-1150 GCF_000298275.1 Orycteropus afer afer
ATTTACAGAGCAGGGAAAACAGTACAAAACCTGGGTGGCAGGCTGATCCTGGGGGCTTCAATTGTACCAAACAGGGTACGACAATGGAGTCATTTTCAATATTAGACTAAAAATTGAATCAGGGACACCCCCTGTTGCAATCGGGCCCAACTCAGTGTTAGCCCTACAATCAGTACCCTCTTTAACCTCCAATAATCGGGGCAACACACCAGTCCGAAATTCATCTCCCCATGTCATTGACTACATCTGTGACAAGAGGTGATGGAAAAGCTCAATATCTTCAGCCAAAACTAGGTCAGGATCTGATTGTGGAACAGACCATAAACTGTTCATATGCAAGTTCAATTTGAAGTTGAAGACAATTAAAACAAGTCCACAGGAGCCAAAATATGACCTGGAGTATATCCCTCCTGAATTTAGAGACCACCTAAGGAATAGATTTGATGCATTGAACACCAATGACCAAAAACCAGAAAAATTATGGGATGACATCAAGAACATCATCTATGAAGAAAGCAAGAGGTCACTTAAAAGACAAAAAAGGAAGAAAAGACTAAAATGGATGTCAGAAGAAGCTCTGAAACTTGCTCTTGAATGGAAATAGAAAAATCAACAGGATAAAAGACCTGAGCAGAAGATTTCAAAGAGCAGCTTGAGCAGACAAAGCCAATTACTATAATGAAATGTGCAAAGACCCAGAGTTAGAAAACCAAAAGGGAAGAACAGGCTCAACATTTCTCAAGCTGAAAGAACTGAGGGAAAATTTTATGCCTTGAGTTGCAATAGTGAAAGATTCTATGGGAAAAATATTAAATGATGCAGCAAGCATCAAAAGAAGATGGATGGAATACACAGAGTCACTGTACCAGAAAAACCTGGTTGACCTTCATCCATTTCAGGGGGTGGCATATAATCAAGAACCAATGGTACTGCAGAAAGAAGTCAAAGCTGCCCTGGAGGAATTGCTGAATAATAAGGCTCCAGGAATTGATGGAATACCCACTGAAATGTTTCAACAAATGAGTGCCCCACTGGAGACACTCACTTGGCTCTGCCAAAAGATTTGGAAGAGAGCTACCTGGCCAACTGACTGGAGGAGATTCATATTTGTGCCCATCCCAAAGAAAGGTGATCCCACAGAATGTGGAAA
>NW_006928943.1:1760-3572 GCF_000298275.1 Orycteropus afer afer
ATACACTGATGACACAACTTTGCTTGTTGAAAGTGAGGATGACTTGAAGCACTTACTGATGAAGACTGAAGATTACATCTCAATATAGAGAAAACAAAAATTCTCACAACTGGACCTATAAGCATCATCACTATAAACAGAGAAAAGTTTGAAGTTGTCAGAGACTTCACAGTGCTTGGTTCTACAATTGATGCCAATGGAAGCACCAGTCAGGACATCAGATGATGTACAGCACTGGGCAAATTGGCTGCAAAGGACGTCTTTCAAGTGCTGAAGTGCAAAGATGTCTCCTTGAGGACTAAGGTGCACCAGACCCAAGCCATGGTATTTTCAATCACTTCTTATGCATGTAAGAGCTGGACATTGAATAAGGAAGACTGAAGAAGAATTGATGCTTTTGAGTTGTGGTGCTGGACAAGAATACTGAAGTACCAAGGACAGCCAAAATATCTAACAAATCTGTCCTGGAGGAAGTGCAGCTGGAATACTCCTTGGAAGCAAGAACGGCCAGACTTCATCTCACCTACTTAGGTCATGTTGTCAGAAGGAACCATTCCCTGGAGAAGGAAGTCATGCTTGGTAAGGTGGGGGTTGACACAAGAGGGGAAGGCTCTCAACAAGAGGGATTGACACAGTGGCTATAGCGATGGACTCAAGTATAGAAGGGATTGTGTAGCTGGCGTGGAACCAGGCAGTGCTTCGTTCTGCTGTGCACAGGGTTGCTATGCATCAGAGATGACTTGATGGCAGCTAAC
Source organism: Orycteropus afer afer (assembly GCF_000298275.1). NCBI lineage: Eukaryota > Metazoa > Chordata > Mammalia > Tubulidentata > Orycteropodidae > Orycteropus > Orycteropus afer. The sequence continues at coordinate 2,516 of NW_006928943.1, forward strand.
AACAACAATAACAACAGTCTGAAATACAATTCTATCAGTGATAGTATAATATCCATATGCCCACAAGGAAGATAAGTTAATACTACTATTCCTCAAATTTATACTCCAACCATTGAAGCCAAACAAAAAAACTCACTGCCATGAGTCAGATCTGACTCATATCGACCCCTCCTTGGGTTTCTGAGACAGTATCACTATGGAAGTAGACTGCCCAATCTTCCTTCTGAAGGGTGGCTGGTGGGTTTGAACTGCTAGCCTTCTGGTTAGCAGTCAAGTGCCTTAGGCTTTATGCCACCAGAGTGCCATTAAATACAAAGATGAAGAAATTAAAGATTTTTGCTAACTTCTGCAGTCTGAAATAGACCAAACTATCAAATTATCAGAAACACTGATAATTACTGGTTATTTGAATGCAAAAGTTGGAAACAAAGAAGAATCATCAGTCATTGGAAAATGTGGCCTTGGCAATAGAAATGGCACAAGAGATCACATGATAGACTTTTGCAAGACCAAAGACTAATTTCACTGCAAATATCTTTTTTTTTTAAATCAATGTAAACAGTGACTATGTATGTGGATCTCACCAGAAAGAATACACAGGAATCAAACTTACTATATCTGTGGAAAGAGGCAATGGAGAAGGTCAACATAGCAGTCAGAGCAAGGCCAGAGGGTCTACTGTGCAACAGACTATCAATTGCTCATAAGCAAGTTCAAGTTGAAGCTAAAAAATTCAAAAAATAGTCCCAGAGAGACAAAATACAACCTTATTGTATATTCTTAGGTATATCCTACCTGAATTTAGAGACCATCTGAAGAATAGACTTGATGAATTGGACACCAGGGACCAAAGACCAGATGAGTTGTGGGTTGACATCAAGAACATCATACATGAAGAAAGCAGAACATCATTAACAAGACAGGTAAGGAAGAAAAGATCAAAATGGATGTTAGAAGAGACTTTGAAACTTGCTCTTCAATGGAGAGTTGTTGTTGTTGTTGTTGTTATGTGCCGTCGAGTCGGCCCTGACTCATAGCGACCCCTCCTTGGGTTTCC
>NW_006928943.1:4182-5502 GCF_000298275.1 Orycteropus afer afer
AAAAAAAAAAAAGATGGAAGGAACACACAGAGTCACTGTACCAAAAAGAATTGGTTGATGTTCAACCATTTCAAGAGATAGGATATGATCAAAACTGATGGTATTAAAGGAAAAGTCCAAGCTGCACTGAAGGAATTGGCAAAAACAAAGCTCTAGAATTTGATAGAATACTCATTGAGATGTTTCAACAAACAGATGCAGCATTGGAGGGGCTCATACATTTATGCCAAGAAATTGAGAAGACCTGGCCAACTGACTGAAAGAGATCTATATTGTGCCCATTCCAAAGAAAGATGACTCCACTGAATGTGGAAATTATTGAACAATATCATTAAAATCACATGTAAGTAGGATATCTGGTAAGATGGAGGAATAAGCAGACAAGCTACATAGACCTCTTCAACAAAGAAAAGAGAAATCGATTGACAGAGATATAGAAGATAATCCAGGAGCTCTGAGCTTTGAAAGGAAGTACACAGAAGTGAAATAGGTACCAACTAGTGGAAGAACCTGCATGAAAACAGTGAGTACAGAGTTAGACAGAGCTGCAGACTGTCAGCTACTCTGATTAACAGCCTTAATATTGTTGTTGTTGTTAGGTGCTGTTGAGTTGTCTCCATCTCATAGCAACCCTATGCACAGCAGAATGAAACACTGCCTAGTCCCGCACGAGCTCCATAATCCCTGCTATACTTGAGCCCATCGTGGCAGCCACTGTGCCAATCCATCTGGTTGAGGACCTTCCCCTCCTTCATCGACCCTCCACCTTATCAAGCATGACATCCTCCTACAGGGAATGATCCCTTCAGACAACATGACCAAACTAGGTGAGATGAAGTCTGGTCAGTCTCACTTCCGAGGAGCATTCTGGCTGTACTTCCTTCAGGACAGACTTGTTAGTTCTTTTAGCAGTCCATGTACTTTCAGCATTCTTCTCCAGCACCACAACTCAAAAGCATCAATTCTTCTTTGGTCTTCTTTATTCATTGTCCAGCTCTCATATGCATATGAAGCAACTGAAAATATCATAGCTTGGGTTAGGCACACCTTAGTCTTCAAGGAGACATCTTTGCTCTTCAGCACTTGAAAGAGGTCCTTTGCAGCCTACTTGCCCAGTGCTGTATGTCATCTGATGTCCTGACTGGTGCCTCCACTGGTGTCAATTGTAAAACCAAGCAATGCGAAGTCTCTGACAAATTCAAACTTTTCTCCAATCATTGTGATCTGCTTACAGGTCCAGTTGTGAAAATTTTTGTTTTCTTTATATTGAGATGTAATCCATACTGCAGACTATAGTCTTCAATCTTCATCAGTAAGTGC
>NW_006928944.1:0-439 GCF_000298275.1 Orycteropus afer afer
CCATCAAAAAACTAAAAGCCCATGGATGAAAAACACCCCATGTAGTCCCACAGGAACAGTAACCATAAAAAGAGAAAAGGGAAAAAAAGAGGAAAAAACAAGCAAACATGCAATATCTGGGGATAGAGCACTAAGAAGAAAAAAAAAAGTGGGGAAGGAGAATGATAAATTAACAAAAAAACAGGAAGAATGCAAAAAGAAAAACAAGGAATGGGGTTAGTCACAAGAATAAAAATGGGGGAAAAGGAAAAAAAAAGAACCTTAAAATTGGGGGGGGGGCAGAATTTCAACCAGGCACAGAGAAAAGAAAAAAAATGCTGAAAACTAGGACCTGGTAGGGGAAGATTAAGAATAATAATAAAAAGAACAAAAGTATTCATAATATTAGTTGGTTTGAAATGGACAAATAGAAGCAAACTAATCATTGGGAAAAAGAAAG
>NW_006928944.1:2789-5052 GCF_000298275.1 Orycteropus afer afer
ATTAAGTCTATGGTCTTCTTTATTCATTGTCCAGCTCTCACATGCATATGAGGCTATTGAAAATACTATGGCTTGGGTCAGACACACATTAGTCTTCTAAGTGACATCTTTGCTCTTTGACACTTCAAAGAGGTTTTTTGCAGCAGTTTTGCCCAATGCAATACATTGTTTTATTTCTTGGCAGTGGCTTCCATGGATGTGGATTGTGGATTCAAGTAAAATGAAATCCTTGGCAACTTCAATCTTTTCTCCAATTATCATGATGTTGCTTATTGGACCATTTGCAAGGATTTTTGTATTCTTTATGTTGAAGTGCAATCCACATTGAGCGCTATAGTCTCTGATCTTGAGCAGTATGTGTTTCAAGTCATATTCACTTCCAGGAAGCAAAGTTGTGTCATATGCATATCGCAGGCTGTTAATGAGTCTTCTTCCGATCCTGGTGCCATGTTTTCTTCATATAGTTGGCTTATTGGATTATTTGCTTAGCATATAGATTGAATAAGTATGGTGAAAGGATATAACCCTGATGCACACCCTTCCTGATTTTAATCCATGCAGTATCCCCTTGTTCTATCTAAACGTCAGCCTCTTGGTCTATGTACAGGTTCCTCATGAGCACAACTAACTGTTCTGGAATTCCCATTATTCACAATGTTATCCATAGTTTGTTGTGATCCACACAGTAGAAAGCCTTTGTATTGTCTATGAAAGACAGGTTTCTGGGATTCTCTGCTTTCATCGATGAGCAATTTGACATCAGTAATTATATTTCTCATTCCACATTCTCTTGTGAACCCAGCTTGAATTTCTGCAAGCTCCCTATTGATGTACTGCTGCAACAATTTTTAGATTATCTTCAGTAAAATTTCACTTGTGTGTAATTTCAGTGATATTGTTCAATAATTTCCTTATTCTGTTGGATCACCTTTCCTTGAAATGGATACAAAGATGACTCTCTTCCAGTCGTTTGGCCAGGTTCCTGTCTTCTAAATTTCTTGGCATAGAGTGCTTCCACCTTTGCATCCATTTATTCAAACATCTCAATAGGTAATCCATCAATTTCTCAAGGCTTTTTTTTTTTTTTTTTTTTTGCCAGCTGTTTCACTGCAACCTAAATTTCTTCCTTCAGTACCATCAATTCTTGTGCATATGCTACTTCCCCAAATGGACTAATGTCAACCAATTCTTTTTGGTACAAAAAAACCCCCCACTGTTATCAAGTTGATTTTGACTCCTAGTGACCCCCATTAGGCTTTGTAGGCTGTAAATCTCTATGGAAGCAGACTGCTCCATCTTTCTCCCATAGAGCAACTGATGGGTTTGAACTACTGACTTTTTGGTTAGTAGCCAAGTGCCTTAACTACTACACCACCAGAGTTCTTTTCTTTTCTGCTGCAGTGATTCTGTATTGCTTCCATCTTGTGTTTATGCTTGCTGTGTCATTCAATATTATGCCCATATAATTCTTCAGTATGGCAACTAGAAGGTTTGACTTTATTTTCTTCAGTTCTTTCAGTTTGAGAAATACTGAGTATACTCTTCCCTTTGTTTTTCTAACTCCAGGTATTTGCATGTTTCATTATAATACTTTATCTTCTCAATCCGCCCTTTAAAATCTGTTCAGCTCTTTTACTTCATCATTTCTTCAATTTACTTTAGCTACTCTCTGTTCAATAGCAAGGTTCAGGATCTCTTTTGATAACCGTTTTGGTCTTTTCTTTTTTTTCCCCTTGTCTTTTTAATGAACTATAACATGCTTCATTTACAACACCCTTTATTTCATCCCACAATTTGTCTGGTATTTGGTCATAAGTATTCAATGTGCTAAATCGGTTCTTGAGATGACTTTGAATTTAGATGAGTGAATGGTTAATAAAATCAAACCTCACAATAATTAATACTCAGCCAAAATGGAATGTTATTAACAAAATTCCAGACTATTAAACTTCTGAAAATAGTTAATAACTGCTGTCTGACTCTAGTAAAAAGTTACCTTATGAGGAGATCCAGTAAGATGGCAGACTAGGCAGAAAGACTGCACAGACCCTCCTCAACAAAGAAAAAGAGAACCAATTAACACAAATACAGAAGATAATCCTGGACCCCTGAGCCTTGAAGGGAAGGATATAGAAGTGAACTAAACTCCAACTAGCAGAAGAATTTGCATGAAAATACCAAAAAAGGAAACATACGGAGCTGCAGTCTGGCAGCGATCCTGACAGCACAGATAGCTTGGATATTGCCAAGTGGTTGTAGCACC
>NW_006928944.1:6092-6730 GCF_000298275.1 Orycteropus afer afer
AATGTCGTGATGTCTCGGAGACAACAGACCATCACAGTCCACAGAGAGAAGCAAGATAAAGTGGTAGAAACAAGGGAGCAGGATACAGAACCAGAACACATTCCTGAGGAAGAAGGAGCACAGACCCTCCTCAACAAAGAAAAGGGGAGCATTGGAACTATCTGATAAGGCATTCAAAAGAATTATATTTAGGTATCTTCAAAGGATTGATAGACCAAGGAAAATACAGACAAAACCCTAGAAAATTTTTAGAATAAATACAAGAACAAAATGACAAAATAAGTGAAAAATTAGAAATGATTCCAAATCTACAGATAGAAATCCAGAAGACTAATACTAAATAGTCAGAAATAGATAACACATTGAAAAGGAAAAAGGTAGAATTGATGCAATAGAAGACAGAATTAATGAGATTGGAGACAAATACCTGAATACTTCTTTGGAAAGGGATCAATCAGAAAAAAGATCAAAACAAAATGAAGAAATCCTAAGTTCATGTCGGATACCATCAAAAGGAAGAACTTATGAGTTATTGGAAGTCCAGAACAGGAAGAGAAAAATGAAACCACTGAGAAAATTGTCGAAGATTTGTTGGAGGAGAAATTCCCTGGTATGAAGAAAGATGAGAATATATCCAT
>NW_006928945.1:0-539 GCF_000298275.1 Orycteropus afer afer
TACGAGGCTGGTACAGGACCAGGCAGTGTTTCGTTCTGTTGTACACAGGGCCAGTATGAGTTGGAGCCAACTTGATGGCACCTAACAACATACAGGGCCACTATGAGTCAGAATCGACTCGAGGGCAATGGGTGTGGGAAGTAGTAAAATACACCTACTCACTTAACAAGATGGTTCGGTTCCAAAGACCAGGTCATTATGTGAAAATGGAAGATGACCTCATTGGGTCACAAAATTGAGGATGACTACATCATTACATAACTGCCAAATCACATTGTTATATAACTGCCAAATCACACCATCATATAACTGCCAAATCACATCATCATATAACTGCCAAATAATATCATTACTCAATTGCCACTGAGAATCAAGGCCCAGCTAAACTGACACATAACTTTAACCATCACAGTCAACATTACTATTCTATTATCTAGCCCTCATTACTCATTACTTTCCCAGTCAAAATAGGGCTGGGAAAGAGCTGCACCATCTGAGTAAACCCAGCCTTACACCTATGGATAAGGTAAAGCTTTTGA
>NW_006928945.1:2594-4198 GCF_000298275.1 Orycteropus afer afer
GAAAGTACCATGGACTGCTAGAAGAACTAACAGATCTGTCCTGGAAGAAGTGCACCCAAAATGCTCCTTGGAAGCGATAATGGCCAGAGTTCGTCTCACCTATTTTGGTCATGTTGTCAGAAGGGACCATTCCCTGGAGAAGCATGTCATGTTTGGTAGGGTGGAGGGTCAACGAAAGAGGGGGAGGCCTTCAACGAGATGGATTGACACGGTGACTGCAATGATGGGCTCAAGTATAGCAGGGATTGTGGAGCTGGCGTGGGATCGGGCAGTGTTTCATTCTGCTGTGCATGGGGTCGCTATGAGTTGGAAACGACTCGACGGCACCTAACAACAATAACAACAACATTACTGCCAGATGTCTGTCATAATGGCACAAAATAGTCAGATAGTGGATTTTTTATTATTGTCGTAAATGCAAAATGTTGGATCAAAAGATAGCTGATAACTGAAGGGTTGTTGTTGTTGTTGTTATGTGCCGTCGAGTTGGATCCAACTCATAGTGACCTCTCCTTGGGTTTCTGAGGCTGTATCACTACGGAAGTAGATTGCCCAACCTTTCTTCTGGGGAGTGGCTGGTGGGTTTGAACCATCAGCCTCCTTGTTAGCAGTCATGTGCCTTAGGCACTATGCTACCAGAGCTCCTAAGTGAAGGGGAGGTACATAGAATTTATTTCTTTAATCACATATATTGAATATATTTTTCAATACTAGATTACACACAATGTTTTCAAACAGAAAAAAACTATCAAATACAAGGAACTATTAATATCATTAAAATCACCAATGTTACCACTCTCCTTTTATGTTGTATAAACCTGAACAAAAGTGAGATCAATGTACCCACCAGCACATATATAATCAAAAGAAAAGTTGAAAATGACTTGAAATCTGCTGGCTATAACTACTCCTATGTTTTCTATACCACATGCTTAAACGTACTAAGTCATTCACAATAAACCCATTGCTGTTGTTGATTCTAACTCCAAGTGACTCTGTAGGACAGAGTAGAACAGCCCTATACAGTTTCCAAGGTTATGTGAATCTTTATGGAAGCAGACTGCCACATCATTCTCCCGTGGAGCAGCTGATGTGTTTAAACCACCGATCTTTCAGTTTGCTTAACCACTGCACCACCAGGCATCCCTTTTAGTCACCATAAGCCTATGTAATAACTGGTATTATTTTTTCCCAGTCTAGAAATGAAGATACTGAGGCCAATGGGAATGCAGTCACTTGTGAAGGTCACAGAGCTGTGGTAAAATCAGGTCAAACCCCAAATGCAGTCTGACTCTAAGCCTGTTCTTCACCACACCTGGTGTGTGTCTCCTGCCTTCAAGGGGTCTACTGTTTGGAAAGGATTAAGATGACACATCGGCAGTGGCACGTGTTACCCAAGAGCTGCAATGGTGTGAGCGACACCCCTGAGGACTCGTAGCGTGCTCCCAGCTGAGCGATCAGGGAAGGTTCTCGGGTGGGATTCCAAAAGGCCAAAATGAAAGGCTGGGACCTTCCAGGCAGAGAGAACCACGTGAGGGCAGACAGACGCAGGACACATTTCTCAGAATGGCAGTAACTGGGCTGAAGGGAGTGAAGGGGGCCTG
>NW_006928945.1:4878-5411 GCF_000298275.1 Orycteropus afer afer
TGGTGGCATAGTGCCTAAGGCACTTGACTGCTAACCAGAAGGCTGGTGGTTCAAACCTACCAGCCACTCCTCAGAAGGAAGGTTGGGCAATCTACATCTCTAGTGATACCGCCTCCGAAACCCAAGGAGGGGTCGCTATGAGTTGGGTCTGACTCAATGGCACATAACAACAACGTATCATTACATGAGTGCCAAGCTACATCATTACATTACTTATTGCCTAATGACATCATTACATAACTGCCAAACCACTGAGAATCAAGGCCCAGCCAAACTGATAAATAACCTTAACCATCACAGCCAACATTACTCTTACCTCATGTCTTGACTTTTGTTACTGTCAGATATACATCATTGATGTGCAAAATAGTGGGATAGTAGATTGTTTGCTATTTGTTGTAAATGTGAAATACTGGATGATGAGATAGTTGATAAGTGAGGAGCAGGTATAAATGTCTTCAAAGTCCAAACCAAAAAAACAAACCAAACTCACTGCCATTGAGTTGGATCTGACTCCTAGCGATCCCTCCTTG
>NW_006928946.1:0-5544 GCF_000298275.1 Orycteropus afer afer
CAGCATTGCATCTGTTTGTTGAAACATCTCAATGGGTATTCCCTCAATTCCTGGAACGTTGTTTTTCATCAATTCCTTCAGGGCAGCTTAGACTTTTTCCTTCAACACTATTGGTTCTTGATCATATGCTACCACCTGAAACGGCTGAATGTCAACCAATTCTTTTTGGTACTGTGACTCTGTGTATTCCCTCCATCTTCTTTTGATGCTTCCTGCATCATTCATTACTTTGCCCATAGAATCCTTCGATGGCACAACTTGAAGCATGAATTTTTTTCTCCAGTTCTTTCTGCTTGAGAAGTATGGAGTATGCTCTTTCCCTCTAATTCTATTTCCAGCTCTTTGCACATTTCATTATAATGTATAATTGGTTTGTCTTCTCGAGCTTCCCTTTGAAACCTTCCATTCAGCTCTTCTATTTCCTCCTTTCTTCCATTCCCTTTAGCTACTCTCCATTTGAGAGCAAGTCTCTTCAGAGATCCATTTTGGTCTTCTCTTCCTTCCTGTCTTTTTAATGGCCTTTTTGCCTTCTTCATGTATGATATCCTTGACGTCATCCCACAACTCGTCTGGTCATCGTTCACTGGTGTTCAGTGCCTCAAAACTGTTCTTCAGATGTTCTCTAAATTCAGGTGGGATATACTCAATGTCATACTTTGGCTCTCATGGATTTGTTTCAGTTTTCTTCAGAGTCAGCTTAAACTTGCATGTCAACAATTAATGGTCTGATCCACAGTCGGTCCCTGGCCTTGTTCTCACTGATGATATTAAATTTTTCCATTGTCTCTTACCACAGATGTAGTTGATTTGATTTCTGTGTTTTACATCTGGTAAAGTCCACATGTATAGTCACCGTTTATGCCATTTGAAAAGGGCATTTGCAAAGAATATGCCATTGGTCATGCAAAATTCTATCAAGCAATCTCTGGTGTCATTTCTATCACCAAGGCCATATTTTCCAATTACTGATGCTTCTTCTTCATTTCCATCTTTTGCATTCCAAACACCAGTAATTATCAATACATCTAGGTTGCATGATAAAGGAACTCTGGCGGTGCAATGCCTAAGGTATTTGATTGCTAACCAGAAGCTTGGCTATTCAAAGCTACCAGCTACTCCATAGAAGGAAGACAGGGCAATCTACATCCGTAAAGATTTACTGCCTTAGAAATCCAGTGGAGGTTGCTATAAATCAGAATCGACTTGATGGCAGTGGGTTTGGTTTTTTGGAGGAGTTTTCTTGGTAGCGTATTTGGTCAATTTTGAACTGTAGAAGTTGGTAAAAAAAAACCTTCAATTTCTTCGTATTTGGCTTTAGTGGTTTGTGCAGAAATTTGAATAATAGTAGAATTAACTTGTCCTCCTTGTAGGTGTATGGATATTGTCCTATCACTGACAATATTGTACTTCAGAATAGATCTTTAAATGTTCTTTTTGATGATGAACAGGACAACATTCCTCTTTGTCATTCCCAGCATAGTAGAAGACCATATGATTGCTTGATTCAAAATGGTCAATACCAGTTCATTTCTGTCTGCTAATGCCTTAGATATCAATTTGCATGCTTTTCATTTCATTTTTCAAAACTTCCAATTTTCCTAGACTCATACTCTATACATTCCACATTCCAATTATTAATAGATGCTGGCAGCTGTTTCTTCTTATTTTGAGTCATGTCACATCAGCAAACGAAGGTTCCAAAAGCTTTACTCCATCCTCATCGTTAAGGTCAAATCCACTTTGAGGAAACAGTTCTTCCCCAGTCGTATTTTGAGTGCCTTCCAACCTGAGGGGCTCATCTTCTGGTACTATATCAGATAATGTTTCTCTGCTATTGATAACATCTTCAGTGGCAAGTTTTTTCAGAACTGGACCTGGCCACGTCCTTCTTCCTCATCTGTCTTAGTCTGAAAACTCCACTGAAACTTATCTACTGCCAGTGACCCTGCCAGTATTTGAAATACCAGTGGCATAGCTTCGAGCATCACAGTAACACATGAGCCACCACAGTAAAACACACTGACAAACAAGTGACTGGTGGTTTAAAAATAATTTCACTAAAATTTTATCAAGATAATGCTACTGTACATAAAGAGATTACTTTCAACCTCGATTTTAAATGAAATGAAGACTTTCTAGTTTTTAATGCATGATAAGCCACAAACTTCCTAAAATTGCATCCATTTTCTAAAGATGATGTCACCTGATGGAAGCAGCCCTTTGGAAAAAGATGAAGTATTTGATGCTGTAATGTCTCCATTTAGCCAATTATAGGCAGGTGTTCAGACATCATCCCCTTTAAACGATTCTAAAAGCACTTTCTAGTATGCCTCCATTATGATCGGGAAAGATAGGGCACTTGGTGGCGGCAGCAGCATTGTCATTAAAGATCTAGTATTTGGAATGGTCAAAAAATTTTCATTTTCTTTGATTATTGAGAATTCCATCCAAAATCCAAACATAGGCTTTCAAACCCCCTAACATAAGCATGGCTCTGTGACAAATCAAAAACTTACATATAAGACACATCTCTGCCGTCCAGGAGTTTTAATCATTTGTTGAACAAATAGTCAATTGGGTTTCCTTTTCCTGTCCTTTCACTTTCCACTTTTCGGTGTCTTTATGTTTTAGGTGCATCTCTTACAAGCAGCACAAGGCTGAGTTTGGGTTGTTACCTAATCTAAGAAGCTCTTGTCTTTAATGAGGAACAGTGACTTGTTTATATTTATAGTTAACACCGATTTCTTTGTACTATTTTGAATTTCTTGCTTCTTAGTTGCTTATTTGATCTCTTCTACTATCTTCCATTGATTTGTAAGATACACATATTATTTCTATTCTTTTAGCAATTGCCTCAAAGATTTTTCTGTACATACTTGACTTTAACACTTTTAAGTGTAATCACATCTTTAGACTCCTGAATAATTCAAAGTACTTAGAACCTTTAATTCCATGTATACTCATTCCCCAAGGTTCCCTGCTATGTCAAGTAAAATTGAATTCCACTTTGCTTTGAATCCTATCCCGTAAAATATAGTTGTTGTTACTCTTATTATTGTGAGTTTCTTTAACTTCATTATTGGTTATTTAGATTTACTGACATGTGTCTGAATTTATTTGTTCAACATGGCTTCTTAGGTACTGACCTTTCTTTCTAGGGTTGTTTTCCTTTTTATAGAAGTGAGTCACGAATATTAAGAATTTTTTAATTTTCAATTGTCAGACTGTATTGCAAAGTCATTATTTCACCTTTAGTTTATGGAGATAATATAGTGTGAATTTTTAAAACGTTTTCCTGCTAGTCACTTGATTGTTCTTCCTTAATCTACATTATCTCTTTAAAACTTAATTCTCCTCATTCTTTTAATTTTCTGCTTCCAGAACCCACACTGGCATACGTTGAACCTAGTTATTTGACTCTTCATGTCCCCTTAGTTTTTATTTTATTTTATTTTTATTTTAAGAGTTTGTTTTACATTCAATGTTATGTGTACATTTAGTTTCACTCCCCATTTACCATAACCAAACCTAACCCAGTTTCCTCCCCTCCCTACCCTGTAACCCTCCCCCTCTGCCCCTCATAGTTATGCACTCCTGCATTTCCTCTGTGTGAATGTTGACCCTCTGGTGCCCTGTGGTCTATTGCTCTAAGGGATGTGTTACCATAGAGTATGTGGGTGCATAATCCTGGGTTGAGTGGTCTGCATGTACATCTTGTTAACTATTGGGCTGAGACCCAGCCCCTGGGGGTGAGTTTTATTCCAGGCACAGAATGTATTCCAGGGCCAGAGTATTGGGGGTCTCATCAGACTCCATCTGACCAGTAATTCTGGTCATTATTGAGTTTTTGGATTTTGTTCCATGTTTTTCCTCCCATTCTATCCAGGATCTCCAGATTTGATCCTTTCCTGAGTAGCATCAGTAGCCGGGCACCACCAAGTTCTTCTGGTCTTGAGGGCCATGGTGCCCTAGGGCTAATTGCTTCCAAATGCCCTTGTTTTTTTGCACTCTCCTTCGCTTCCAATACTAGGAGACCATTAGCTGCATCTTAGATGGCCCCTTGAAAGCTTTTAAAGACCCCAGTTGTACCTGCCAATGTAGAATGCAGAACAAGGCTTTTATGCATTTTGTTGTGCCAATTGAGTCTGGTGTCCCCTAGTACTGTGGTCCTGAGACAGTAGATGTATTGGATCTCTCTCCCATAGTGTCTGGGTGTCTGTGAGGGATTACTCTGTGTCTGTCTTCTATTGTTTCTGTAACGATTGTAGGTATTTTGTATCATTGGAGTCTGTGCAACATTAGCCTCAGATGAATCTATCCTTGGTCTAGAGTTTACTCCTGTTCACTGACCCCCATCTGATCCTCTTAGGTGTTTATGTGTTTATCTGTAGCCTGGTGTTTGGTGTTAATGGTAATGCAGTATTGTGGGCACATTAGTTGGTATTAGCATCTGTTGTCTATCACTTATGTGCACAATTCAGTGTCCTCCCATTTCCTAATGTTATCATGGTTGTCACAGACTCTTTCTGTATATCCCTCCCCTTACCCACATCAGTGTGTGGGCCCCAACTAGCTTGAAATTGATCCCTCCCCTTCCCTTCCCATCCCAGTAACTTACAAAGTGACTTCCCTCTCCCAAGCAAACCCTTCTCTGTCTTTTTACAGTAATGGGCTCATCTAGTACTTGTCTTTCTCCAATTGACTTATTCCATCAGCATAATGTCCTCCACATTGTGAGATGATTCATGTATCCCTCATTGTTCTTTAATGTAGCATAGTATACCATTGTGTGCATGTACCATAATTTGGATAGCCACTCATCCTTTGATGGGCATTTAGGTTGTTTCCATCTCTTTGCTATAGTGAATTGTGCTGCAATGAACATAGGTGTACATATATCTTTTCATGTGCTGTCTCTCACTTCTTTAGCATATATTCCTAGTAATGGAATTGCTGGGTTAAATGGTATTTTTATTTTCAGTTTTTTAAGAAACGTCATACCATATGCCACAATGGTTGCACCATTTTACAATACCACCAGCAGAGCACAAGAGTTCCAATCTCTCTGCAACCTCGCCAGCATTTGTTATTTTCTGACCTGTTGAACTTTGCTATTATTGCTGGGGTGAGATGATATCGTATTGTTGTTTTGATTTGCAACTCTCTAATGACTAATGATCACCAGCAATTTCTCATGTGTTTGTTGGCTGCCAGTATATCTTCTTTGGTGAAGTGTCTGTTCAAGTCTTTTGGCCATTTGTGAATTGGGTTATTTGTCTTTTTGGTGTTGAGGTGTTGAAGTTTTCTATAGATTTTTGAGATAAGTCCTTTATCAGATATGTCATAGGCAAATATTTTCTCACAATCTGTAGGTTTTCTTTTTACCCTTTTAATGAAGACTTTCGATGCACATAGAATTTAATTTTTAAAATGTCTCACATTCCTCAACTGGGAACTCTGGTAGCATAGTGGCTAAGACACTTGCCTGCTAACCAGACGGCTGGCGGTTCAAACCCACCAGCCACTCCTCGGAAGGAAGGTTGG
>NW_006928947.1:0-1617 GCF_000298275.1 Orycteropus afer afer
GGGAGACAGCTCAGGGGGCAGGAAAGTATGGAGGGATGGACACTGGGAAGAGGTAACTATGGGGAGGAAGTGGGAGGGGAGCTGTTGCATTGTGGTAAAGTGTGGTCAATGACATGAGACAAAGTATATGTGAACTCTTGTATGGAAAATGAATTTGCTCTGTAAATCTTCACCCAAATCACAATAAATAATAATAATAATAAAATACATTTGTTCACCTCTTGATAACAGCACTGGTGCCTTGAAATCCAGGGGAGGCTTATCTTGAGTTTGAGTTGCTGACATTTTATATGGAATCCATGAAAAACAGATTTGGAGCCTGTATTACAGAGAATATTACCTCAATCTCCCCCCACCCTTTTTTTTTGTAGGAGGAACTAAGCAATTAAGTACTGCTGCTGAAGATCACATTACTTTTGGGTTCACATTTCCTACCTGCAGCTTGATTTATGGTGATAATTTTCATTAGGCGTTTTAAAAAGCAATTGTTCATAACGCAAAAGAGATCTGTTGGACAGTGACTTCCTTAATGCCAAGGGCTGACAATAATGGGGTCAATGGATTTCTATTTATTTTTCTTAAATCTCTGATTGCTTGCACAATAACTTTCTCCCCCAATCAATTAGTCTAACAATTCATATCAATATTTTATTTTTAATGGTTGACTACTCATTTCATTAAAAATGTAAGTGCATTAGCTCCATGTAAAATGATTCCATTGGGATAGGCTTATTTAAATATTCATAATGTAAAAATTAATAAATCTGAGCACAGTGTTTGCATTTTAAAAAGTCAAGTTAATGTCAGATGCATTCAGTCCTATATGAGATTCACTAAATTAAAAACCAAGAGCATATCTTTTTATTGATTCTCCTTTACAACAAAACAGTGCAACACAAATGCTATGAGAAGAGTATTATTACCCAATGACTCATTGCTTCTCTCAGCTTTTTTCAATTAAAACTTGCCTCCTCTCCTTCCCATCTTTCATGCCATCCTCCAGTGCCTACATTCTGATCACTAAATCAGCCTGTCTGTAATCAAAGAAGTTAAATGCTGGGCATGCACAATATTAAAATTTTACTCAATATCTTTCTTTTTTCCCCAACAAGTCAGAATGGTGTAGAATAAGAGCTCTAGGGTAAACATTTCCAATGGGCTTAACCCCTAATGGAGGAACAGCATACTCATGACAGTGGGTTAAGGCTATTGTTGTATATGTGTTCATGAGTACACATAGCCTTACCAGCAGATTTAACAAATTCATAGGTTAAGAGGTGGAGAAATCCAGCCAGTGCAGAACATCTCTGAGAAGCCATCAAAGGCTTGAGAATGTTGCTCAGAAGAGACAGGGATAGGTGTCCATCAATTGAGGAATGAATAACCAAATTATGGTATATACATACAATGGAATACTCTGCAATGCTAAAGAATAACGTAGAATCTGCAAAACACCACATAATGTGGGTAAACTTGGAGGACATTATGCTGAGTGAAATAAGTCAGTCACAAAAGGACAGATATTGTATTAGTCCATTATTGTAAAAGTTAAGGAAAGGTTTATCTATAGAAGGAAATTTTCTTTGTTGGTTACCAGGGGTGGGAGGGGAGGGGAGG
>NW_006928947.1:2712-5432 GCF_000298275.1 Orycteropus afer afer
AAAAAAAAAAAAAAAAGAAGAAGAAGAGACAGGGACACCAAAGTAGGCAAGTCCTGCCCTCCCCATGAGCTTCCTCATATTCAACCCCAAATCACTACTTTTAGCAAAGCTTGTCTAAATTAAATAGAAAAGGCCTCTTCTACAAATATGAAAGGGTTACCTTGAAGAATGGGACTGAGAAGATGGGATGACATTTTGCAGTCTCCAAAAGTCCTGCCCTACCCCCTTTGTTGTTAGTTACCATGGAGTTGATTCTGTCTCATGGTGGCTTGTATGTGCACAGTAGAACTGCTCCATTGGGTTTTCAAGGCTGTGACCTTGATTGTCAAGCCAGTCTTCCAAGGCAGCTCTGAGTGGTTTCAAATGGCCAAATTTTCAGCTAGTGCTCAAGGGCTTTGTTGGTTATCCTACCTAGTGAGTCTTTTTCTCTGGGTAATTTATTATAAACTAGGTTGTTTAGAAGAACACAGAACTTGGAGTAAGGAGACAGAAGTTCTAAATCCTTATCTATCAGATCTCTAGGTTCTCTTCCAGCCAAACTTTTAGCTGTATCAAGCCAAACTTTTAGCTGTTGAGTCAATTCTGACTCATGATGACCCCATGTGTTAATAGAATATAACTGACTTCCATAGCATTTTCTTGACTGCAGCTTTTGCAAATACAGATTTCCAGGATTTTCTTCTGTGGCACCACTGGGTGAGTTTGAACTACCCACCTTTTGATTAGTAGTTGAGCACAAACCATTTGCACCACCCGGGGACCTTCTCCAGTTCTAAAATTACATATAAAAAGAATAGGCCTTTGCACAAGAAAATTCCAGGTTCAACCAACAAATATGTAATACATGAGCTACTACCCCTCTATATTATCCCTACCGGGAGCCAGATGACACTCCTTCATTTGGAGCCCAAAGACAGCCTCAGAATCCTTCTCTACCCACTACTTCGGGCAACCTCCACAAATCATAATTGGTCCATGAATTGAAACTTACTTGCGATCCTTAAAGGGAAATGAGCAATAGAGGAGAAAAATTCATTTTCACTTGGGCAGGGCAGAGCAGTGATAATTTCCCAGTTGGTCCTTGGAGGCCTCTATGAAGCATCAGACCTTTGAGGATAAACCCCAGGGTTGATGCTGAAAGGAGGAGAAGCCATCAGAACAGCAAAGACAAGATCACCAAGTTTGTTTGAAATGGTCCCTAACATCAAGCATGGTGATTCTGCATTTAGCTTTCCAAGCTGTGGAGTTATGCTTGTGATTCTAGTCATACTTTATAAATTAAATTCTTCTTCTGGGCCAAGGAAAGAAAGAAAATACTCGAGTCTATACACTGTATTTATTTGATTTTCCTGAAATCTTATAAAATTCAGTTATTCTATCATAAATGAAGCACATGTGGAATCCATATACATAGCAGGAGACAGATGGTGTGTAGTCTCTGCCTGCATACATATACAGACACTGTGAATGTATAAAATATACAAAGAATTGAATGTTTAGAGATTAGGTATATAGTATACAGCTGAAAAATCCTCATGTCGTCTACAACAGAGTTTCCCAGAGTGTGGTCCACAAGGCATCTGCATCAGAATCTCCTGGGGTGTCTATTAAACTCAGAATGCATGGCTCCACTCCAGACCCATTGAATCAATCTTGCCCACACCTCTGCCAAGACTGATTCTAGGTCCATGATAAATAACTGGTTGGCAGGCGGGACTTGTGAGGGCGTTGCTGGATGGTTCAAACAGTTAAACCTTCTACTGCTAATTGAAAGGCTGGAGGTTCGAGTCTACCCAGAGATACGGTACAAGAAAGACTTGGCAATGCATGTTTGAAAAATCAACCACTGAAAGCCCTATGGACCACAGGTCTACTCTGACACACATGGGGTCACTATGAGTTAGAATTGATTTGATGGCAACAGGTTTGGTTAGGGGGCTTCATGAAGCAAAATGTTACTACTCTGTGACTCTGGGGACCTAGGTGTGTGCTTATGGTGTGCATTTGTATTTCACTGCCAAGTATAAATGCATTTTTGGATCATCAGTGGTTTTACTATTGTTTTTACCCTTCCTTGTCTCTATCGGCTAATTGTGGCTTTAATTACATTTGTGTTGCTGTGCTCCTTTAGTTCTTCCTCCTGAATTTGTAGCATATTGTGTTCAGCTATGGTGAAGTTTCTTGGAAACATCCCTTGTTATATTTGGACTTGCTTCTTTCTCCAAGTCAATTACAGTCTCTTTGCAACTTTCAGGCTGTGATCTTGACACAACTAAATGCTTTTGATTTTCTGAAACACAATAATTAAAAGGGAAAGTGAGCTCCAGTAAAAATGAACAATAGCAATGCTGCATATTTATACACTTCTCTTTTTACCAGGAGGCAGCCCACAAATCTAATAAGATTGCAGAGAAATACCGTGGATCTCTTTATCGTTGCAAAAAAGCAGATCCCTTGGAGGGCTAAATTATGGCACCTGTTTAGTTGCATTAACATCATCACCTAAAAAGTATAGGTTTGTTGTTGTTATGTGCCGTCGAGTCAGCCTCGACTTATAGCGACCCCTCCTTGGGTTTCTGAGGCAGTATCTCTACAGAAGTAGGATTGCCCAACCTTCCTTCTGAGGAGTGGCTGGTGGGTTTGAACCACCAGCCTTCTGGTTAACAGTCAAGTGCCTTAGGCACTATGCTACCAGACCTCTAGCATCCCATGGTATTTTC
>NW_006928948.1:0-607 GCF_000298275.1 Orycteropus afer afer
TTTAACAAATGGTGCTGGCAAAATTGGATATTCACTTGCATAAAAATGAAACAAGGTCCATATTTCACACCATATACCAAAATTAGTGCCATCTGAAACAAATACCAAAGTGTAAATATTGAAATAATAAAGACAATCAAATAAAAAATAGGGTTAAACTTAGGGGCTGCAATTTATGGCAAAATCTATGAAGCATAATCCAAATGTGCAAACAGTAGAAGATAAAATAGATGATTATGACTTTCTAAAATTTAAATTCTTATGAACATCAAAAGACTTCTCCAGAAGAGTAAAAAGAGAAATTAGCAACTGGGAAAAATTATTTGGCAATGACATATCTGACAAGGGACTTTTATCTAAAATTTATAGAAAACTTCCACACCTCAAAATCAAAAAGATAAACAATCCAGTTAAAAAAATGCACAAAGGACATGAAAAGACATTTCATCCAAGAAGATACTCAGGCAACCAACAAACACATGAAGAAACGTTCACAATTGTTAGTCATTTTTTAAACTGAATTTTATTGAAATATAATTTGTGTACAGTGAAATACGCAAAACTAAAGTGACATTGGGTCAATGCATTCTTTTTTTTTTTTTTTTTT
>NW_006928948.1:1947-2966 GCF_000298275.1 Orycteropus afer afer
ATGGCCAATGATTGTGAGCATTTCTTCATGGATTAGCTGACCACCTGAATATCCTCCTCTCTGAAGTGTCTATTCATGTCTTCTGCCTGTTTTTCAATTGGATTGTTAATTCCTTTGGTGTTGAGGCATTGGAGTTTTCTATAAATCTTAGAGATAAGACTTTTGCCAGGTATGTAATTATTGACAAATATGAATTTGTTGCTGTCATTTTTGTTATGTGCTTTTTTGTAGTGTCTATTTCTTTGTTCCATATAATTTTCTATGCTGAGCTCATTTTGTTTATGAATCACTTCCTTCATTGCTGTTGTTTTAGTATTTGCTAAATATTTGTACTGGTCTTTTTAATTTTGATGTGAAGGGTTTTTATTTTTCTTTGGGATTATCCTGTGATTTATAGTTTTCTTCCCAAGTTTAGAACAGTCTGTTCTACCTTGTAGTTGTCTTGACATCATTACCATCTAGATGTTCTGTAATGATATAGTTTTTTTCCCTCTTTTTGGTCTGTAGTTGTCCTCATTTGTCAATTGATGTTTCTGGTTCCCTGTTTAGAATCTTGTAGGCTTATTTACTTTGGACCCTTCCATACCTGGGTTGGTTTCTGGGTTATAACATCATGTGTGTTAATGGTCAGTTGTTGTTGGCTGTTGTTGTTTCTCTGTCCAAAGGGCTCCCTTTAGTACCTCTTGTAAGGTTGGTCTGGTTTTAACAAATTCCATTAATTTCTGCTTATCTGGAAATGTCTGATTTCACCATCATATTTGTGGGACAATTTTGCTGGGTAAATAATTTTGGGTTGGAAATTTTTATCTTTCAGGGTTTTATATATACCATCCCATTGTCCTCTCGCCTGCATGGTTTTTCCTGAGAAATCCAAGCTTAGTCTTATTGATTGCCCTTTGTAGGTAACTTTTCATTTTTCCTGTGTTGCTTTCATGATTCTTTCTTTGTCTTTGGTTTTGGTGAGTTTGATGATGGTATGTTTTGGTGATTTTCTTTTGGAGTCTGTCCTGTGTGGAGTT
>NW_006928948.1:3284-4396 GCF_000298275.1 Orycteropus afer afer
ATTGTTCTCCCTCTCTATCAAGGATCTCCTACATAGATCCCCCTCCAAGTGGATGACAGTGGTAGCCGGGAACCATCTTGTTCTTCTGGTCTCATAGTTGTATAGGCTGCAGATTGGATGGTGTACCAGTTGCTAGGACTAATTGTTTCCATTAATTTTGGTTTTCTTCATTCTTCTTTGCTCTGGACGGGAAGAGACCCATCTTTGCATCGAGATGGCAGCTTGCAAGTTTTTAAGATCCCAGTCTCTACTTGCCAAAGTAGGAGGTGGAACAATGTTTTGTGTATATGGTATGCCAACTGAGCTTGATGTCTCCTGTGACTATGGTCCCAAGCCCACAGGTTTAACAACTTGGTCCCTCTGGGTAGCTTGCTGTGACCAAACAGTGACTATCACCTTGCCTCTTGTCAGCTCTACTATACACCTGGGAATTCAGATCATACACATAAACTTATAGGACCGTTATCTGCTAACCTTATACATGGTCTTGGATACACTCCCCACTTCATAGACATACCTACTAGTTCACCTGTCCACCCATCTGTCCACTCATCTATCCACCCATATACCCATGTTTGCTTTTGCTGACAATGCAGTGAATGTGCAAAAGGGTTCATCTTTGTTATCTGTACCTCCCATATACCACTCTATGTCTTTCTGTTCCTCAGTGCCACCATATGATCACTCACATTTGGTACATTGCCCTTCTCTTCACCCAAATCAATACTTATCTCTATCTATCTAACAGTGTTCCTTCTCCTGCCCTCCCACCCGTGGTAACCAACAAATAAAATTTCCTTCCATAGATAAATCTTTCCTTGACTTTTACAATAACGGACTAATATAATATTTGCCCTTTTGTGATTGACTTATTTCACTCAGCAAAATGTCCTCCAAGTTCATTCACATTATGTGATGTTTTGCAGATTCTACCTTATTCTTTAGTGTTGCATCTCTCTAATAGCTAATGATCATAAGCCTGTCTTCATATGTTTGTTGACCGCTTGAATATCATCCTTGGTGAAGTGTCTATTCATGTCTTCTGCCAATTTTTTAATTGGATTGTTTGTCTTTTTGTTATTGTGGTGTTGGGGTTTTCTATAAATTCTAGA
>NW_006928948.1:6521-7011 GCF_000298275.1 Orycteropus afer afer
CCTGGCTAGGACCTCCAGTACAATGTTGAATAGAAGTGGTGATAGTGGGCATCCTTGTCTGGTTCCTGTTCTCAAGAGGAATGGTTTCAGTCTCTCTCTATTAAGAATAATGTTGGCTATTGGATTTGCATAGATGCCCTTTATTATGTTGAGGAATGTCCCTTCTATTCCTATTTTGCTGAGATTTTTGATCAGGAATAGGTGTTGGATTTTATCAAATGCCTTTTCTTCATCAAATTATATGATCATGTGGTTCTCCTTTGTTTCATTTATGAGGTGGATGACATTGATTGTTTTTCTAATGTTGAACCATCCCTGAATACCTGATATGAACCCCACTTTGTCATGATGAATAATTTTCTTGATGTATTGTTGCAGTCTATTGACTAGGATTTTGTTGAACATATTTGCAGCTATATTCATGAGGGATATTGTTCTGTAGTTTTCCTTTTGAGTGATGTCTTTGCCTGGTTTTGGTATCAAGGTTATG
>NW_006928949.1:0-951 GCF_000298275.1 Orycteropus afer afer
TTATTCTTTGGTGATTTTAATACTAATACACACATATTTTCAAAAAATTAACATTTATATAATTGGGGAGTCAAGGCATTGGGGCAGGGAGACAGGAGGGGGCCAGATGAGAGGGGAGTCAGCACCCTAAACCCATTATGACTTCATCCACTTGTCAGCTATGGTTTTGAGCAAATCATTTGACTTCTCCAAGTTTCAATGTCTTCCATTCAGCAGTTGGCAGAGGAAAATACTTACATGGTTCTTAATAATTTATGGTCAAGGACCTTTCTACAAAGCAGATGAATAGTGTGGAAATTTTATTTAAAAAGACACATAAGCACATCAACAGGGACTTGAGGAAATCTTTGAGTCTATCTCTTAAGATCACCTGGATTTAAGGAGCTCAGTTTCCCTTCTGATTTTATCATTCTGGGATTGTATTATCTCCCATAAATCAAATCATAACAGGCCCCTGCCTAAAACTCTGCAACAAATCACCATGTATATTAAAGCCAGGATAATTACTGACAATGGCCGGCAATGAACGAGATCTGGCTACTCTGCTCTCATCACTCACCACTTTCACCATAGTTGCTTTGTTCAAGCCACTCAGGTTAATTTTGAAGCTTTATTGAGGTATAATTGACAGAAAGCAAAGTGCCCTTATTTAAGTTGTACAATTTGTATGTATTAATGTGTGTGTGTGTGTGTGTGTATAAAGCCATCATGACAATCAAGATAACAAATGTATCCATCACACCCAAATGTTTCACATTTCCATTTTATAACTTTTTTCTACAATTTAAAGTGGGTGTATTTGTTTTAGAATGGGGGCATATTTCTTCATCAGTATCATCTAACTCTCCTCCCACCGTGACATGAGTTATTACTTGTCTTGAAACTAATCAAGACCTCTGTTCTCATGGGTCTGGGAATTCAATGAGCAAAAATGTGCTCCTTTCTTTTCCT
>NW_006928949.1:1671-3432 GCF_000298275.1 Orycteropus afer afer
TGGGTTTGAACCGCCAGCTTCTGGTTAGCAGCCAAGTGCCTTAGGCACTATGCTACCAGAGCTTCCATAGGTTCGGGTAGATCCTGACAATTCTTGGTGCTCCTTCGCTTGCATCCGCCTCTATAGTCCCATAGCTGTCCTTGTATTCTCTCCTTGTCTCTGTGCATCTTCTCCTTTCTAAGGACATCAGTCAAATAGAATGAGGACCCCCTCTACCGCACTATGAGCTCGTGTCAACCTAACTGATAACATCTTCAAAGACTTATTTCCAAGCAATGTAACATCTTTTGGGGCCACACCAATTCAATCAATAACACCCACAGTATTTCCTTTTAAAAAGAAAATTCTTATTCATATGGAAGATTCCAAAAATTTCTGTAGATCTCTCTAAGTCTTGACTACTATCATTTCAATACCTAAATCTTCTTTTAATTTTTTTTTTAATTTTTAATTTGGGTGAAAGTTTACAGAGCAAATTCATTTTCCATACAGCAGTTCATACACATTTTGTTTCATGACATTGACTGCAATTCCCCACAATGTAACAGCTCTCTTCCTACTTCCTCCCTGTGGTTACCCTTTCCCTGTGTCCATCTTTCCTATGCATTCCTGCCCCCTGAGCTATCTCCTTTTGTAAATACTACTCTTCTGTTCTCCCATGATTAATCGTTCTAAGAAGTGTATCTGCCTGGTATAAATGTTCACCCTATATGTCTGTTTATTGTTTGGCTGGAAGCCAAGAGAGTTAGTTCAATTCCAGGCCTGAAGGGTAACTAGGGGCCCTAATCTCAGGGTTCTCCCCAGGCTCTGTCAGACCAATAAAACTGGCCTTTTTTATGATTTTGAGTTTTGTTCCACATTGTTCTCCCATTCTATCCAGGATCTCCTGCACTAATCCCTTTCTGAGTGGTTGACTGTGGCAGCCAGGCATCATCTAGTTCTGGTCCCATGGTTATGTAGGCTGAGATTCAAATGGTCCACTAGTCCCTTGAACTAATTGTTTCCATGCATCTTTGGTTTTCTTCATTCTTCTTTGCTCTAGATGAGGAGAGACCCATTGTTGCATGTAGGTGGCTGCTTATAAGCTTTTAAGACCCCAGTCACGACTCACCAGAATAGGATGTAGAAGAATGTTTTTGTGTAGTATGTTATGCCAGTTGAGCTCAATGTGCCCTATGACCATGGTCCCAAGCCTGCAGGTCCAACTATTCACTCCCTCAGGGTGGCTGGCTGTGCCTAAGAAGTTATCTTAACTTGATCCCTCATTAGCTGTATTATACATATGGACATTCTTACAGCACATACAAATATGTATGTAGAAATATCATCTGCCAACCTTATATATGGTCATGGGTATATTCCCTTTTGCCTAGACATACCTGATCATTCAGTCTGTCTACCCATTTATTTACTGTAGATTAAGGTTTATTATCACTGATAACACAGTATTGCATTTGTAAAAGGGTTTATCTTTGTTGTCTGTACCTCGTGTGCACCTCTCTGTGTCTTTTTTTCCTTAATATTATTGTGTTGTTGTTTTTGTTGTTGTTATGTGCCGTCGAGTTGGACGCAACTCATAGCGACCCCTCCTTGAGTGTCCGAGGCGGTATCACTACTCAAATAGATTGCCCAACGTTTCTTCCGAGGAGTGGCTGGTGGGTTTGAACCACCAGCCTTCTGGTTAACAGTCAAGTGCCTTAGGTACCAGAGCTCCCAATTTGGTCACTCACTTTTGGTATATTGCCTTTCCCTTCTCCCAAG
>NW_006928949.1:4992-5503 GCF_000298275.1 Orycteropus afer afer
AACTGGTTAAGTCCTCTCCTCAAGGTACTTTGTCTCCAGGGAATATGAAGAAAGTGAAGATTCCCTCCTAACGTTGTAAACGCTCGATAGGTAATCGTTGCTTCAGTTGCTCTGCTTCCACCATTGTACTGAATAAGTTTTGTCAAAAGTCCTGAGTGAAGTTCGAATGAGCCAATCTGATGACCGTTTCCTAATCTCACTTTGCTTCATTTATCTATAATGTTCAATCATTTCTTTTCAGTCAACGCTTTTACTATTTTTCTATCCTCCTACTTCCCTTTTCATATTCCTGAGAATTCCATTTTTCTTCCTTTTGTTACTCCCCACCCAGCACAGGGCATTCCCCAAAGTTCCACTCTCAGCTGATGACACATGACATGCATTCATGAGGAGGTGGTCTGCTCTAGCGGATAGCAAGTGCAGTAGGTGTGAGAAGAATTGCAGTCACATCCCCATCTTTTCTCACACTTACTGGGTGACCGTTGATCCATTGCTTAAATTGTTGGAGATT
>NW_006928950.1:0-503 GCF_000298275.1 Orycteropus afer afer
ATACCAGGAAAATTCTCTTCCAACAAATATTAGACAATTTTCCCTGTGGTTTCTTTTTCTCTTTCTGTTCTGGAATTCTGATTACACGTAGGTTATTCCTTTTGATGGTATCCCACATGAACCTTAGGCTTTCTTCATTTTGTTTTGATCTTTTTTATAATTAATCCCTTTCCAAAGAAGTGTTCAGGTATTTTCCTTCAATCTCCCTAATTCTGTCTTCCATTGATTTAATTCTGCTCCTTTGCCCATTCAATGTCTTACCTATTTCTGAACATTTAGTATTAATCTTCTGGATTTCTGTGTGTAGATTTTGTGTCAATACTAATTTTTCATTTATTTTGTCATTTTGTTCTTGTATTGTCTTTCAAAATTGTTCTAGGGTTTTCTCTGTGTTTTCCTTGATCTGTTTCTTAATTTGTTGAAGATACCTAAATATAATTCTTTTGAATTCCTTATCAGGGAGTTTCCATGCTATGTCTTCCTCAGGGATGTGTTTTGGGTCT
>NW_006928950.1:750-1383 GCF_000298275.1 Orycteropus afer afer
TATGTCCCTGCTGACCTTGGCAAACAGACTCTATTCTTAGGTCCCTGGAATCCAAATAAGAATGGTATCAATTTAAAATCCAAAATGGTTGCCACTTGTAAAGATTCAAAATGGCTGCACCCTCGGTTACTTTAAATATACAAAATGGCCACTGCTTGTAAACATTCAAAATGGCTGCACCCTCGGTCACTTTAAATATCCAAAATGGCCAGTGCTTGTAAACATTCAAAATGGCCGCACCCTCCAGATGGTGGAAAGTCAACAGCTCAGGTTGTCTCCCTCCTTCTGTTCCCCTTCCTAGTCACAGGCCACCAGCGCAGTTGTCCCTGCAGCCCTTGGTGACCAGGTCAATTCTCAGCTCCCAGCACCACTTGGAAATATTCAGGCTGTTGGTCCTGTTGAGTAGCTGACAAGTCTGCAGCTCTGACCGTCTCTGTACTCACTGTTTTAGTTCAGGTTTTTCCACTAGTTGGTGCCTAATCCACTTCTTTATAGTTCCTTTCAAAGCTCAGGGCTCCAGGATTATCTTCTGTATCTCTGGCAATTGGTTTTTCTTTTCTTTGTTGAAGAGGGTCTGTGTTGCTTGTTTGCCTATTCCTCCATCTTACTGGAAGTAAAAATTGTTTTCTTTTT